>NC_048598.1:142595546-142780546 GCF_003668045.3 Cricetulus griseus
ATTTCCTAGAGTGACAATATGCTCCAGAATAAGTCATGAAAAAAAATGGCTTACAAACCCGGTGAGTGAGATATCACTGTACCCACAAGACTGAGGGACACCTGGATCCAGTGACTCCAAAAGGCTTGTCTGGATAAGCAGCTCTGCTTCAGGCTGTCTGTGGGTCAATTAGCCTTTCTGAGCTTGATCTCTGTTGTATGCACCCAGTACAGGTCTAGGTTGATGATGCAGCCACTACCTAAGGATCCCAGGAGAGAGTCACAGAATACAAAATGCACTAAGAATTTACAAGAAATATGACTTTTTAGATACTAGAACATTTCATTGTCTGAAAAAAGTCATAAGGCTAATCTCAACAGCAGTGAACCAATTAGAAATATTCAACCCACATAGATCCTCAGATCCTTCTTACTTAGATTTTGCCAGCGCCCATACCATAGAGCTGGACCATGTTGTATATGTCCCTAACAACCAGCTGGAAATCTTTGAGATGATGCTACTTGCAACTGTGCAAAACCAGATCTGCTCTAAAAATGTTCAAACTTAAACCTCCAATTCCAAATTATGATAAAAATTTAAAGAGCTAGTTCTGAGACAGCATAAAGCATATCTACTCCCCTCCTTGCTTGTTTAGCCTTTCCCAGAAGGCCTGCTGCTGATTTCCCAGAGTACATTACTGCTGGGTCTTTGTAGGCTAGGAGGACCCACAATCTGCTGCACTGCATGCCTGAATATTTACTGTCTTCTTAGGCACTTTATTAACCAACTTCTGGATTTCATTTCTTTTGCTTAACATCTAACTTAATTTTAACATTCCTCTCATGATAAACTTAATTTAAAATGTAGTGTGTTACATCTGTCTTTACAGTGTTTGTGGTAAGATTAGTAAGCGAGCTGTTGAGAGAGCTGAGATTATAAACCATGGGACAAGGATCAAGAGTTCATCAAAATAAAATTGACACATTCATTTTCTTTCTTTAGTTTTATTTCATTGTGCCTCTGCTGCTGTCTCTTTCTGTACATTTAGTCTGTTTTAGGGACAGAATAATTGTACCACATCATCCTGGTCTTCTTTTGTTATATCATTAGGTGAAGTCTTTGGAATTTCATGAGTGCATAACCTGGAAACCTCGTGAATAGAATGAAAGTCCAAATAAAAGGTACCACAGAGAACACTCTCACCCTTTTTTTTGTAACATTGGAAGAAAATTAAGTCAATCATCACTTGTAAGAATTTCATCAAAGCCTGGCTATGCTGGCATCCATGTCTATCTATCAGCTTTGAAACTTTGAAAAATGAGTTTATGTTAATTGTGAGCCAGCTAGTCCATGCTACTTTGTTCTAAGCAGAATATATGAAGAGAGCTTGCCATTGTCAATTTCTGAAAAGTTGCCTGGTTTCCCCCCAATTCTTATTTATTTAGGACATTTAATGACATATAGGAGATGTTTGTCAAATTTCTAATCATATAATAAAGTGTATAGTCCTTAGAATGAATCCTATGACATTCATTAGTGTGCATAAGTGAAGGAAATCAAGTATTTAATCATCAACTCTTCTTTTTTATTCTTTCTTATAACATGAATTTTCATCTTCATTGATTTCTACAAATGAAATAAGTGTCATGTCTATAAATATTTTTCTGTTCTTGTCAAGATTTATACTTAGCCTTAAAAGTTCATACTTTGGTTTGTAACATCTGTAAATTTAAATGTGCACCAAGTGCCAGCCAAGCAGTTTTTATGAGTAAGCTTGTCTTGGCTATCAGGAGAAAACAGAACAGAGACTGCTTTAAATCTTACAAGCACATCTTGTGATCTGCTTGAAAAGACAACTCTGGTCCATATGAAACATAAAAGATTCAGAATATACTAATTTTTAAATGCTTACTGTCTTCGTCTGTTAGGACTGTGCTTCATAACTCTGCATGATGAATGAAGACTACATTTATCCTGGATATAAGAACAAATGTTTGGATTTTTGTTAGGGATTATGCTGGTTTACTAAAGTAGTGACTGTAGGTTCTCCTTTGATATCTATGAGTTCACTAGCACTGAATATTAAAATACTCCCTCACCTAAGGCTCAGGGGACACTGAAATTAAGGGCAGAAAGATTGTAACAGCCAGAAGATAGAGATTTGGTGTGAGATTTTATCTCCTAGTACTATCAGAAGCCAAATCCATGCAATCTCACTAACATGATTACTCAAACTGAACAAGGATGATACCAATAGACATACAAAAGTTGACAAGGAAAACCCCACAAGGCCTCAACCCTAAACAAGGAACTACAGAAAGCTAAGGAATCCTAAAAGTGGGAGAAACAATCTTCTCCAGGGAAAAGCACACCAATTTGTTATTAATTACCAAATAGTAGTCAGTTCTAAAAACATATACAATCTGAGCAATATCTATATCTATATCTATATCTATATCTATATCTATATCTATCATCCAATAATAAAAAGAAGACATTATTTCAAAAGAGAACAGGGCGACAATATAAATATGGCATGGAAAATGCTATGGGTAGAAAATGCTTTCACCTATTATAAAAAGAAAACAACTTTCTTTTAAAAAGATGTGATTTGCCATACTTTCTTTTTTTGCCAAGGACTGTACTACAAAATTTTCAAATGCAGACATTGAGGACCACAACAGGCAAAGCAATTTGTTTATTGTCCCACTCACTGCAAGTGAAAGCTAGATCTAATTACAGGTGAAACCAACTTCAGATTATGGCCTGAGCAATCAATTACAGTGAAAAGCTTGGACCTCTGCATCACCAACATAGAGTTTTACCAGAGCTGAGCCTTGGTTCAGGCAAACTATCAAAAAATACTGTGGAAATTCCTTCAACCCATCATTCTCTTGTAAAGGATAAAAACATGTTAATTTTATCAATACACTTGCCTTTTTGAAACATGCCATAAGTCAAAGAAAAAATGATACTAGACCATTTCCAGGAAATGTAAATGTGTATAATTTTTGTACATTTAATTTTTTTATTTTATAGCTAGACAGCAGTGTCTCTAATAAACTGAAGACATTTTTCATTTATACAAATTATAAGTTTCAGCTTTTAAAAAAGTGAACAAAATCAAAATTATGGAAATTGAAAATACGTTTTCTAATTATCTAATTGAAGACAGAGGCTGTTCTGTGCATCACACAAAGTTGACACAATCCCAGATGTACTTCACAGATAAAGGTCATTCCATTTAATTTATTGAGAATGACATGTATGAAACGGGGATGCCCAGGCTCATGGGGCTCAGAAAAGAACTCATGCTGGTGGGGCTGACTGACAGCAATTAGAAAAGCTCACACAGGTTGTTCTTAGTTTACCTGATCAGAAGTCACAGCAGACCATTTGATGCTTCCTACTGTGTGCTAGGAACTGTGCTCAGAATGACATAAAGAATCATATTTAATTTTCAGTCTTATTTGACTGACATGCAAGTTGCAGTTCAGAGAGTTTATCCAGTGCATTGTTGATGAGAATCCCTGGAAAGAGGGGTGTGTAGAAAGTGACCCAAAAGAAGCACATTCATACAACAAGGACAGCTGTAAAACGATGTTCATAGCAGCACTATTTGTAAGAGCCAGAAACTGGAGGCAGCCTAGATGCCCTTCAACCGAAGAATGGATAGAGAAAATGTGGTACATTTACACAATGGAGTACTACTCAGCAGTAAAAAGCAATGGAATCTTGAAAATCGCAGGCAAATGGTTGGAACTAGAAGAAACCATTCTGATCGAGGTAATCCAATCACAAAAAGATAAACATGATATGTACTCACTCATATGTGGAATTTAGACATAGAGTAAAGGATTACCAGTCTACAATCCACACTGCCAGAGAAACTAGTAGACAAGGAGGATCTTAAAAGACAAACTTTGTCCCCTGGAGAAGGGGAAAAGGTCAGGATCCCCTGAGAAAATTGAGAGCATGGGAAGAGCGGGGGAGGGAGCTACGGGATTGAGAAGGGAAGAAGAGGAAGGATGCAGAGGTCATGAGGGAGCAGAAAGGTTGAGTCAGATTTAGATTAGAAGAAAGGATATGTGATAGGTAGGGTTTTAATTATGGGGGTGGTAGGGAGGAAGGGAGGGAGAAGGGAACTGGAATTTTCATGTAATTCAATCTTGTTTGTAATTCAAATAAAACACGATTAAAAATAAAAAATAAATAAATGTACAAAAAGAAAAGAAAAGAAAGCAGGCTGAGCAGCACCCCTCCATGGTTTTTCTTCCAGTTCCTGCTCCTGGGTTCCTGCTGGAGTTTCTGGGTTAACTTCCCTCTGTGCCAGATATGGAAGTGTAAGCCAAATAAACCTTCTCCTCCTCCTCCTCAAAAAAAGAGAGAGAGAAAGGGAGAGAGAGAGAGAGAGAGAGAGAGAGAGAGAGAAAGAACTGCAGTGGCATGGAGAGGCTTTCTCAACATACCACCAGACCCCTCCATCACCATTCTTTTCCCATCTCTGTGTTAGAATTAATATCTCATGACTAAGAGATTAAAAATAAACTTTTGTCGGTCTCTTAACTTAGCAGAGCACTAGATTCTACCAATTCCCAAAGCAAAAATGTCATCAGAGGCCTATAGAAAAGTTTCCTCCATGTTTCTCTAACCACCTCCTGATGTCCCCACCAATGAATTTTAAACTTGCCTCGACTGAGGATTCTTGTTCCTCTTTAAATTATAAAACTCCATGAAACTGCTTCTACATTGGAACATGGAATTTGTGGTAAAACCAATCTGTGTTCCCAGGCCATGTTCCCTAAAGTTTGACTCTAGAATTTTCTTTTTCCCTTTTAAGTGAGAGCTTGTTGAGGTGGGGAGAGGAGGGGGGGTTGTTTTGTTCTCATTGACAACACCAACAGAGTGGTGATGGAAAAATTCAAAACCCAGTTGACTTCATTGTTTAACTATCTACGCTTGGCAACTGTTAGACAGGAAGTTAACCTGTAAGTCCCACCTACCCAAAGACAAGGGCACTTCCTGGGATTCTAGGAGTTGTAGTTCTTAGAGACCCAGAGTAGACTATGGGTTTTGTGCATATAAGCCCCGCCGATATGTGACACTTACTTGGAAAGTTTCCAGGTGATGGTCCTCACCAAATTTCATCTTGGTCAGTATTTAATATTTTAATAAAACAAGCTGGCTTAAATTCAGCCAAAATGGTGGAGTTAATTTTTCTGGTGAATGTCAGGATTAACACCAACTCTTGAGAAACACTAATTTCCTCATTTACAGAACTACTAGGACTAGATCCTCATCATTTACCCACCAAAGAGAATGTATATTTGTCTGGGGATACATACATACATGCCACGCATACATCACACAGAAGCACCACACATACACAAACACTACACACACACCTCAAGGGAAATGTTTTAAAAATTTGTCCTTAGATTAATTGGATCTTTCATTCTCTATTTCTCTGTTTGTATGGTGTTTTTAAAATAGAGGAAAGAGGGAGAATGGAGTGAGGAAATGTTTCTATTATCAGTGTTTCAATTACAAGCTTTCCTCTTCACAACTACATAAATAAGAACATTTTAATACCCTAATTAATATCCATTTTTAACTCTATGCTGTGTTTTTATTGCCTTCCTCTCATTAAAAATCTAATGAGCATTAGCATACTGACAAGGATAATAAATGCCAGCGATTCATATTCAGTTATTAACACTAATAGTTTTCCCATTGGAATGTAATATATGTTTCAGCTCTTTTGCCAAAAGCTCAATGATACTTTTATCTCCAGTCAACCAATTGCACATTTAATTTAATACCTATTAAACACAAACAGCAACTCTGAAATTACATTAGAGTTGTTACCCAAGCCATCAAGAGCCAGTGAGTAGAAAGTGAAGATTAGGTAGCAGACTGATATGAGTCACGGCGTAGACCTGCCAAGCAAAGCATGTCTCAGTAAGGAGGCTTATTTGAGGCAACAAAATAAGTCATATGACACTCTAAGCCCAACACCAGGGCAGAGGCTGCTGCTCCTACACAATGCTCAGAGACGAATCATTCACAGAATCTTCTTTTCTAAGACTCTGCAATGAGTACATTCTTTCCTCAAAGTTTTATTTTGTACTATTTATAAAACTACATTCTCGGCTATATTAGGATTATTTCTCTGAGATAATATGTCACTTCCTTTAAAACGTAAGTGTAACAACAATTGTAGTTAAAATTTTATTTGTTTTTGGTCTCTCCTCCTGTGTGTGTTGTGTGTTTATGTGCACAGGTGTGTGCACAGGTGTGTACACAGGTGTGTTCAGGTGTATGTATCCATATAAGCATACCTGTGTGCAATATGTTAACATCCTGTGTCTTCCTTCACATCTCTCTACCTTACTCTTTGAGGCAAGGTCTTACACTGAACCTTGAGCTCATCAATTGACTACATTGGCTGGCTGGAAATCATTGGAATTCTCCTGTCTCCACATCCCAGCACGGAAATCATAAGCATTCTACCCTCATAGATGGATGCTGGAGATACAAACTTAGGTCCTCTAACCTGTGAAATAAGCACTTTCTCCATCTCTCCAGCCCCACTTACATTTTATTTTATTTTATTTACTGTGTTACAAAGAAGTAAAACAGGTTTCACGTATGCTGGCCAGCTATTCTCCTGGGATACATTCACCAATGGCCCCAGTTAAATTTTACACTGACACATGAAAACATAAAATGTATACATATTTACGGGGTATCACTTGCTATTTCAATATATGTACATTAGGTAACTTTAAGTCCAGACTGCATTTACCTGTCAGCTTAAAATTTATCATTTCTTAAGGCAAAACTATTGAAAGCCCTTCCATTTGGTTGCTCGATGTAGTTCATTATTGTGAACCATTGGCATCCTACTGTGCAGCAGCATATCAGAATTTCTTAATCCTACTAAACTACAGCTTAGTGCCTTCTGTCTCCCCCTGCCCCACACAGGCTTTTTTCTTTTCAATTAGAATGCATAGCACCAGGCATTTTTCAGGAAAAAACAAATGTGTTTTTGTTTATTCCCCTCCTCACTTGTACCCTATCCCCCTGAACCTTCCTGCATGGAACTTAACACATACCTCCACAACCTCCCTTCTGCTTCCATGGCTTATATGTCCTGTTGTGCTTTCATGCCCTCGGCAACATTCTTTCTCTTTCATTATTACTTTTCTCTCATTATTATCCCTTTGTTATTTCGTAACCTATGACACACTCATCTCCACTAATATACAGACATATAAACTAATATACAGTCACATGTGAGTGAGAACATGCCATTTTCATCATTCTGAATCCGAATTACCTCACTGAATATATACTTCCCAGCTCTGAACGACACGCTGGAAATGTCACTTTATTTATATTTTTAGCTGAATAAAATTCCATTGGGTATATGTGTTCCACATTTTCATTGCTCATGCATCTGTTGATGGACAGCCATGCTGGTTCCATTCCCTTGCTATTGTGAATAGAGGAGCAGTAAACATAGATGCACCGTTATCTCTGTGGGAGGAAGTATTTGCCTTTGAGTATTTTCCCAGGTTCTCTTTTCTGTTAGATAAATTGGAGAAGCTGAAAGAATTTGTTTGGATGTCAGGGAGGTTATTGTGTGTAAAGAGGTTGTCGGACCTGAAATTAGGAAAGATGTCAAAGTATATTGCTTATGGACATAGACAGTCTCTTCTGAAAGCTGAACTATGCTTACACTAGACAAACTCACGTGCTCAGTTGTTCCTAAACAGTATGCAGCCATGCTTGTGGCAAAGTGCACTACAATACACTTCAAAATGAAATGGCACTGCGATTATTAATAAAGTGTCAATGTATCTTTTAGATTAAATCTATAAATGTAAAGAAAATTTCAAAATTCTTTTTTGTCTAAATATTTAAAATATCACATGTTCACAAATTAATATCAAGCATTAGAGTGTGGATTTGGAGAAAGCAAAACTTAGTATGTTAATGTTTCATCTTAAGGAAACAAAATTAAACAAATACAGATTTTAAGTCATTTTATCATTAAGTGTGAGTTATTTGTAAAAAGAATTGAGATTTATCATATGAGTTGCATGATCTCGGAAGAGCAGTCCCCCAAACCTTTTTCTTCCAGACATATCTTGTAATGCTAAGTAACTTCATCTCTACAGATCCAGTAAGGAAGAGGCTTGAGGGTTCCAAGTCTGAGTTTGCCCATTGCAGTAAAGACCTGCTATATTCAGATCATTTGAGTGGGCTTACTGTAATCTTCCCCACAAGACTACAGCACACATGGAAGAATTACAAGGTAAATTCATGAATTTACGAGACAAAAGTAGCACATCCAAGACCAAAGGAGAAAAGATAGTATAGGACTTGAGAAGTTTTAGAAAGATTGAATGACGTTTTGTTTGAAAATGTTTGGCATGTGTTTGCATTTTCTTAAGTACTGCCACATAAAGGGCTATTTAATACCATGTCAGAAGAAGGCTGATTATTCAAGGGATCCCATGATCCTAATATTCATTCAGCAGAACTTTGCAGCCCTTAGAATACATTTGCAGAAATATAATATTGCAGCATGGCACACCACAAGACTGGGTTCCCCTTGCTTTATCATTATAGCATTTCTTTAATACAGCTATGCAACAAAATACAATTGTTAATGTTTTATGTTTTTAAATCTTTCAACCATTACTATTTATCTCAGCACATGGTTTGTTCTCTGTTAGGGTTCATCAGTTGCCTGATTTGTCCCAAGTCTTTCTGTATATTTCAGAAGACTTTGACAAGCAATGAGATTTCTTTCTTTCTGAAAATGGTGTACTAAAGGAACCTTACTCTTCTATAGTGCATACTTCTATAGGTGACAGTTCTTAGGCAAACTTCTCCACATCTTTCACTATCTGGAAATTTGTAGGAAACAGAATAGCCACATCTCGTCCCAGTACCACTATGGAAACTGAAAACCTGACACACATTTTCCAACTTTTCTTGCAACTCACTGGGGCTGTGCTGACCTATATATGGTTGACATACTATACAGGAAAGCCCAGTATTGGTGACAACAGCTTCAAGGTAACTGGGTGGTAGAGGTCCTCTTGTTAACTGCCCTATTTACCCTCAGTTCTTGGCAGTTACAGTAGATTACAGTAGTACCCTCAATTCTTGGCAATTACTGTAATCACAGTAGACAGACCTTTATCAGCAAAGCTTCCAGTGTGTGCCCCCTCCTGCCACCAGGCATTAGCTTCTGGTGAGGTTTTCATGTCTTTGCCTGGAAGCATGATTTCCCCAGGCACTTGGCAGTTCACTGAGCTCTGGTAGAAATACAGCTTTTCCATACATCTATCCTTCAATAACAACGCAGGCAAAATGGCATTTATTTATTCAGAACCCTGTTCAATTTACTGTTCACAAGTTCTCTGAGGCTTTCCTAGGCTTCCCAAACCCTTCCCTGCTATTAACAACAATTAACAAATATGCTCATGGATATACAACTTTTTGGTCTTTTCAATTAGATTGAAGTGAAATTAAACGGCTCCAAAAAGTTGGACTGAATCAATAGTTTTAGTCACATATTCTAATAGATAGTGCAAATGTTTATAAACATTAAAGGAACAGAAAAAATGCTTAAAACTATTTCCAGAGATTTACACAGGAAGCAATCTCTCTCTCTCTCTCTCTCTCTCTCTCTCTCTGTAAAACTAAAGATACCTCTGGTAAGAAAATTATGCTGAACTATTTGATAAGTAAATTGGGCATAAGGCATAATGAAGAAAGTAAGCAAAATAAACTTAAGAGTTTGTAAGATACATTACAAAAATTAAGCAAATCAAGTCTCATAATTTTAGTAATGCTTCCTTACTCAGTTCTTTAAATATTGAGGTTTTTCTTCAAATTTTTATAAGCTCTATGAATATTCATTAAGAAGCTATGATGCACAAGGTTTACTTTGCCTCCAGATACACAGGGACATCATGTGTACCTGCACACATTGTGCTAGAATGTTATTTTAAGGTGTGTGACTTCTGTTTATGCTGTATTTATTTAACTCTGTGAAGCTGTGTTACTGTGCCTGTCTAAAACACCTGGTGGTCCTAATAAAGAGCTAAATGGCCAATAGCAAGGCAAAAGCAAGATAGGTGGGGCTGTCAGGCAGAGAGGATAAATAAAAGGAGAAACCAGGCAGGAAGGAGCAGCAAGAGAACAAGGAGAAGGAAAGGGTAGATGGTTTAATTAAAAAAAAAGCTGGTAAGAAATAAGCAAAGGTAAGGCCAGGCATTCATAAGTAATAATAAGCCTGCATGTGTGATTTATTTGGGAGCTTAGTAGTGGGCCCCTCAGAAAAGAGACCAAAAAGCCAAAAGAGTAAAGAATAAAATAGAAAAAAAAAATTCACTCCAGCCTTCCTGGTGACCAGGCATCAGTCATTTCCCTCCTTTCGAAGAAAATAGGCAAATAGGCATGGGTATTTTTTTTTTTTTTTTTGGTTTTTCGAGACAGGGTTTCTCTGTGGCTTTTGAGGCTGTCCTGGAACTAGCTCTTGTAGACCAGGCTGGTCTCAAACTCACAGAAAGGTTGAGTCAGGGGATGAATAGATGATAACAAGAAAGGAGATATCATAATAGAGGGAGACATTTTTGGTTTACAGAGAAATCAGGCACGATGGAAATGTCTGGAGATCTACAAAGATGACACCAGTTAACAATCTAAGCAACAGAGGAGAGGCTACATTAAATGCCCTACCCTGATAATGAGATGGATGACTGACTTATATGCCATCCTATAGCCTTCATCCAGCATCTGGTAGAAGTAGAAGCAGACACCCACAACTAATCACCAAACTGAACTGAAACCCAGATTCAGAGAAGGACGAGTGAAGAGCACAGGGGTCCAGACCAGGCTGGCGAAACCCACAGAAACAGCTGAACTGAACATCAGGGAACTCTTGCTCCCCAGACTGATAGCTGGAATACCAGCATGGGACTGATCCAGACCACAGGAACATGGGTTTCTGTGAGGAAACCTCGGAAATCTACGGGACCTCCTGTAGAAGTTCAGTACTTATCCCTAGCATAGGTGTGGACTTTGGGAGCCCATTCCATATAGAGGAATACTCCCTGAGCCAACACACACAGCGGTGGGCCTAGGCCCTATCCCAAAGGATACAATAGACACTGATGACACCCTATGGAAGGCCTCATCATCCAGGGGAGCAGAAAGGACATGTGATAGATAGGGTTTTAGATGGGTGGGGTAGTGGTAGGGGAGGACAGGAGGGAGAAGGGAACTGGGATTGTCATGTAAAACAATCCTGTTTATAATTCAAATGAAAAAAGTTGAAAATAATAACACATATACATAAATACATCATGCTCACATGCACACACACACCAAATTTATTTTTTGTTCACTAATTCTAATAGCCTTCCAATCAAAACCATGTGATTTAGAGGCTAGAGGTATGGCTCAGCACTTAAGAGCATGTGTTGCTCTTGCAGAGGACCTGAATTTGGCTCCCTGTATCCATGGCAGTCCACTCACAACCCCCTGTAACTCCACTTCCAGAGGATCTGAAATGGACAATGCATGGTGAAGTGTAGAAAAGATAATACATAACACAGTCATTCTTAGGTTTGTAGACAAGAAAAGAAGCACATGGGACTTACTTCTCACATGAAGTCTCATCAGTCCCTCCATTTTTAAAGACATGGATAAGCAATTTTTAAAAATTTTAACATGAAAGAGACCAATATCTCAGAAACATTTTGTGCTAGTTGATATTTCCCCTACTTCATTTGTTTGCAAGCATTAAAGCAGGTACACACTCAAACACATGCACAAGAAAAAATAAAGTAAGTATTTTTCAAAAAAGTAAAATTTTGTTAACCTTTTGCTAGCTCATCTGACAGTATTTGAAGAAGGAATCATAAGATTATTTTGAATATGATGACACCCTTACAAAAACAATAATATAATCTTAATTATATAATGAGGAAAATGATGAAAGGAAGTTGGCAATTTATTTTCAAGATAAGTGTAAACATGGTTTTGTTTATTAATTTTAACTACCTTTTTTGCATTTATTTTACATACTGACCATAGTTTCCCCCTCTCTTTTATCCTCCCATTAACCCTGCCCACCAACTCCCATCTAGCCCCTTCCCATCTACTCCTCTTCCATCTCCATTCAGAAATTGTCAAAGACAAGTCCAGATCTCACTGCTAGGAGATTTACAAACAGAACAAGCTACACCATTGTCACACACATGCAGAGGGCCTAGGTTGGTCCCATGCACATGGACGCCAGAGAAACAGTTAGGAAATACATATTTTTAATCTATAGCAAAGAAGATGCTCCCTTGTTAGACCCAAATGATTAAATCTCAAGAAAATAGCAGATAATTCTTACTGGGAAAACTGTGTTCGAAAGTTCAATATATTTGCCAAAAAAACATTATCTTCCCCAAAACCAAACCAAAACAACTACAAAAAACACTTCAGAGAAATACAAAGCTTTAAAGAGTAGCCAAGGTTCCCCAAGATCACACTTAGATGTCCAACACATGGAACTGAAACTCAACTTGAAATCTCAAAATGAAGTCACTGCACCTCACAACAATAGACTCAAAGGATACCATTCAACAGGGATACATATAATTCCCCCAAAGGTAGATTGGGAACAAAAAGAAGTACTAAAAATAAAATAAGAAATACAATCCTCATAGTGGAACATGAATACAAGTACCTCCTAAAGCAATGAAGAAAACCTAATAGCTGTATTGAGAGCTTAAAAATGTTTTAATTTCATGATATGGAAAGTTATTTTTCAATAAAGTTATCTGTATGCTACCTTGTAGGGATGTTAGGTAAATAACTATACAAGCAAATAAATATGCTGAAGACCAATGGTCATTTACTCTGAATCTCAAAGGCCTTCCACTCTCATGTAGTTGTGAGGACTGAGATTTTCTTTAATGTGGGACTATGGCTTCATTATGCTATATCCTGGATCACACACATTCTTTTTGAACATGGAATACAAAGGTGAGAGCTAAGTTTTCATGTTGTATAATCACACTAAGTCCAGTGGGACAGAATGAGAAGCCAGAAGTATCCCATATATCTAAATGTGAGAAGTCAGGAAATATGCCCTGGGAAATAGGAGCTAGGGTGAGAAAGGACAGTTGGAAAGCAGCCAGGGAAAGAAAACATAATGAGTAGGGAACTAGAACACAGCATGGGAAGGCTCAAAAGTAAAAGGACAGAAGAAATGAAGAAGAGAAAATCAGCATTTCCAGAAGGTTGATAAGAATGGTCTTCTGGTAGACTAGCAATCATGTGTTTTGTAGGTAATTTTTTTCAAACTGTAAAGTCTAACTTGTTTGTATTGACAAAAATGCAATGAATGTTTCTTAGCACTGGATTAAATTTAACATGAAAACAGATAGGGGATTCAACATGAATAGCTTTGATATAGGAAATAAAAGCAATAAGCATGACATGAAAAAGCAGAAAACATGAGTAAGTAGATGAGTTAATTAAAACCAAAGTTAAGAGAGGAAAAGA
Source organism: Cricetulus griseus (assembly GCF_003668045.3). Classification (NCBI taxonomy): domain Eukaryota; kingdom Metazoa; phylum Chordata; class Mammalia; order Rodentia; family Cricetidae; genus Cricetulus; species Cricetulus griseus. The sequence continues at coordinate 142,609,113 of NC_048598.1, forward strand.
GAAGAGAAGAGAAGAGAAGAGAAGAGAAGAGAAGAGAAGAGAAGAGAAGAGAAGAGAAGAGAAAATGGGAGAATAGGAAGAGGAAAAGGAGGAGGAAGAGGAAAAGGAGGAGGAGAAAAGGGAGGAGGAAGAGGAAAAGGAGGAGGAGGAGAAGAAGAAGAACAAGAAGAACAAGAACAAGAAGAACAAGAACAAGAACAAGAAAACAAGAAGAACAAGAAAAAGAGCAAGAACAAGAAGATACCATTCAAGTGCCATCAGGAAAATGGAGAGGGAGAAAAAAGTCTACAAACAAATTCATGAATGATAAATTTTGTAGTGTTAACTTTGGCAACACACATTAAAACTGGAACACAGCAGAGAAAATTAACATAGCCCTTACATATGGATAGCAGGTAAATTGGTAAAATGTTCCATATTATGTATGTGTTTAACTTGAAGCTCCAGTGAAAGCTAGGAAACTTGAAAAGGAGAGGTTTTTAGATTACATGTAAAATAAAAGTAGAAAGGTGGGATGTTGGCTACTTTGGGGATGGGAAGGGAGGGACTTAGAAGTGTAAGGAGGCCTGGGAGGTGAAGAGAAGGACAAACCACAAGGAAGAGTGAGTGAAAAAGCCATGTAGAATCCCACTATCTCACAACTAATTAAAAATAATAAGTAGTTGGATACTAGAATACATGTGAAATGAAAGAAGACAGTAGGAATAGTGGGGGCTCTAGGTTTAAGTGGGAATAGGAGCAGGGTAGGTGTAGTTGGGGAGGGATTGTGGGTGGGTTAAACCAAACCAAGAATGTATGAAAAAGCTTTAAAGAAACCAATTACTGGTCTATATGAAACCAATGGTCTTATGTAACCATGAACTATGCAGTGAACGCTGGCATACTGAACTTCCAGGCAAGATGTGTGTGCCAGTATAATAATAGTATGGCTTTTACGGAATAACTAGCTGCTTAGTGATTAGATTTGAGTCCTGTTCCACAGGAGGAAATTTCACATCTAGTACTAGACTCCAGATAAAAGCTCAGGGCTAGGAGATAGAGCCTGCTATTTTTTATTTTATATTCATGCTGTCAAATTGTTTTCTAAATATTCATGTTTATACTCACAGGCCTGGGCTTCAGTGTGGTGATACCTTTCTTGTACAAATAAAGCCTCTCTGGGTGTCTGAGACTGGAGCTTGCCACTAGCTGACCATTGAGGTCTAGAGGTCTGTACAGACAAACAGGAATTGACGTAGTTGGGCAGAAACTGGGCAGGGAGAAACAGGAAATTGCTCTCTTCTCTGCTGAGACACTTAGGAGGTAAGGTGTGCTATGGCTTGCTCAGGGGACATTATGAAAGAAGAGAAGAAAGAATGTAAGAGCCAGAAGACTAGAAGAAGTGCTAAGAAACACTGACTTTTGGACATGGCATGGTTGTTGAACTCATTAAATCATAGATGCTTTGTTTACCTGCATAAGACTTGATCAATCTAGCCACAGTTCTGTCATAGGTGATTGTTGAAATCAACAAAACTGGAAGGAGTTGGAGTTCTGAAAAACACTTTGAAATCGAACCTGGAGATGCTGAATTTGGAGTTTTTCCTGATGGTTTTCATTCCTGCTTTGTCCAGTATTTCTTCTCTCAGCTCCCTTTTCTCGTTTTCAAAATTGTAATATTCTAAAAAGAATATTATGTACAATTTGCATTTGCCTTTTGTTTTCTATTTTCCAGAGAATTAATTAAGAGAGTGCTACGAGTCTCAGAAGAGACTTTGGACTTTGTATTTTTAAACAGAGTTGAGACTGAAAAATTTGAGGAGTTTTGAACTTTGAATAAATGTATTCTGGATTGTGATGGAGCCAAAGCCTATGTGGGCCAGGGAGTGGAATGTGGTGGTTTGAATGAGAATTCACCCCATAGACTCATAGATTTTCAGGGTTAGTCCCCAGGTGATAAACTGTTTGGAAGGTTTTGGAGGTGTGACCTCATTGGCGGTAGTTTGTCCTTGTTGAACTGTGTCACTGGAATGAGCTTGGAAAGTCCAAAAGGCCACACCAGGTCCATTCTCTCTGCCTGCAGTTCAGGATGTAAAGCTCTCGACTATTACTACAGCACAATGAGTTCCTACCTGCTGCCAGGCAGGAACCCTCTGCAACTGTAAGTTAACTCCCAAATAAAAGTTTTACTTTGTAAGAACTATCTTGGTCATGATGTCTCTTCTTATAAATAGAAGAACATGAAGACAGTAGTTTATAGAATCTTCTGGACCCACCCTCTTCTAAGGATCTAATGGCAGTTCATAGTTACTGGCACATGGAGAATCACTCTTTGGAGATGGGGGTATTGGAAGGATTACCATGCTCCATTGGAAGGCCCCATACCAATGCGCATAACTTTAGCACTAAGTGGATTCAGTAAATCCTATAAATATATATTGAAAGGAAATTGGAGCATTGGAAGGAGGAAATAGGAATTAATATGATAGTACATTGAACACTTATATGGAATTCTCAATTATAACAAAATTCTCAACAAAAAATTTAAAGCAAAAGAAATTTTATAAACAAATTTGTGACAGACTCTCACAATTTATATATGATTTTAATTACCTATTGGTATAAAACAAACACATGGATAAAAAAAGGTATCATAAGAAAAGAAAAAAATGAGGAAACAAAAGAAAGACTCACAAATGTTGAGGTGCCAGAGGGTTTTGACTGGGAAGAGCAGAGGTGACAGAAATAATGTATAACTATATTCTTCATCTCAGTGCTGATAATGGCTCAGTCTATACCTACAAACACAGATCAGATCATGGCCATTGGCTTATCTTATGAGCTCTTACAGTGACCAAATGCCTTTCATTCATAAACCAATTTGATGTTTTTAGTATCTCTGAGCTGCCAGAATATAGCAAAATTAGAAAATTAGCTCATGTTGGCCTTTTGTTTCAACCATCTGACCACACATAAGATAGCCCTGTACCAACCAGAAGAGAACTGGTGACTGACATCAAGGATTGAGACAGGGTTGAAGCTGGCCTAAATGTAAAAACAGATAAGAAGAAAGTCTGGGAAACCTGATGGGACATCCTTGACTGATTGGTTCAATTTAGAATTCTTTGCTAAGACCAGCAAAGACCTAGATTTAATCCTTACTAAATCTAATCATCTTCACAGTTCACAGATTCTCACTCTGGTCAGCCGCCTCACACATACACTGATATCCACAAGGGACCCTGGGTGAAAGAGTGAATGTTAATGAGGGACTTCCTCCTGTCAGTTCACAGCTAAGGCAGCTAAAAGCTTTCTGCATGGAAAGGCATCTGTGTCAATCATGGTCTCCAGTTGTCTTACTTAGGATTTCTGTTGCTGTGATAAAACACCATGAATAAAAACAACTTGGGGAGGGAAGGGGGTATATTTGATCTTACAATCAAATTTGAAACTGTAGTCCATCATCTAGTAAAGAAAGAAAAAGAATTCAGGACAAGCTCTTGGAGGCAACAACTGATGCAGAGGCCATGGTAGGATACTGCTACTGGCTTGCTCCTCTTGTCTTGCACAACCTGCCTTCTAATGCACCCAGGACCATCAGCTTATAAAACCCATAAAGAGCAGACCCCTTACATGCCAGTAATCAATCAAGAAAATGTTCTGCAGGCTTGAACACCAAGCAATCTGGTAGGGCTAGTTTCTCATTAGAGGTTCAGTTCCCTCTTCCAAAATGACTCTAGCTTGTGTCAAGCTGAAATAAAACTATCACACCAGTCCTCCTCACATGTACAACCAAGTCCCTCATTTTATTGTTTGTTTGGGTTTTTTGTTTTTTGTTTATTGGGGTTTATTTGTTTGTTTGTTTGTTTGTTTGTTTTTTTGAGACAGGGTTTCTCTATATAGCTTTGGAGCCTATCCTGACACTCACTCTGGAGACCAGGCTGACCATCTCTAGAACTCACAGAGATCCACCTGCCTCTGCCTCCTGAGTCCTGGGATTAAAGGCATGCACCACCAAAGCTCAGCCAAGTCCCTCATTTTAAAATTTATTATGTATCATAATAACCTTTAGGCATTCTTACAATAGGGATGCCTCAAAAATAACTAGAAATTTGTGTGACCTAATGCTATTACTACTTGAATTCCCCCATGATGCCAGAGATGAGAATCATAGAACCTGACCCATAAAGATAACCTGCTGCTGTTACCAGTTGTTGCTTTTGGAATGGGTATGATGTCCAACCTGGTCCAATTAAATACCCAAGAGAATTTGGAGTAATTCTTGGAACTTCTTCTCACTTCTGATTAGCAGATGCTTAAGAAAGAAGCTCATTTTCTTTCAGATATTTCCTTAACTGGAATGGACATATAGAACTCTATATATCTTGCAATCTTAAGAAAAAATCCTTTATAATTGAGTGAATGCCACAAACAATAACATGCAAAGGTTATATAGGGAATGGGTCCCAGTGACCACATATATTGAGGCAAAATCATACCTCCAGATTCCTAATTATTGAAAAGCAACAGCTAAGTTCTTGCTTCACCCTAATTTGGGTATTTATAACTTACAAATGGTTACTTATAATTACAATATTACTTATAAGAACAGTATTTATAACTAACTTAAGTTGTACAATAACTATTATTTTCACCTAATTTAAGTTGTACTTGTAACTAATTTAAGCTGTATAATAACTGTTATATTGTCACCCCAAGTCATCCTTACATATGACAATAGTTACAGTTCATATTTGAGTGACCCAATAATCTTAGAAGAACATGAAGGAATTTGTTTTTCCATGTTGTTGCTCAAGATTAACTTTGTCATTGTCACTACATTCTCCAGCTCTTTCAGGTTAAGAATGCATCCAAATTTATTCTGTTAGAAACACCCTTATGATTCAGGACCATTGTTTCTGAGTTTATTCCACTATGCTCTTATATCCCAACCTCATTCCAAAGCTATAATATCTACAAAGTTCCAAGAACTCCTACAAAATATTCTTGTTGTTCCTTCATTCATTTATTTAGAAAATCATTCAACAAACACAAGCATTTCTATGCTCCAACTGAGCTATACAGACTTCAAAACATTTGGTCTGCTCTTAATGATGTCGTAGTCTAGAAAAGAAACTGTTATTTTAACAGATAATTACAATACCATGTAATTAACTAATTCGGAGAGACTAACTAATAAGACAATTTTTCAAGAGTCAGGACAGTTTTCCAAGGAAAGAAATATATCTTATCAGTTTGTACTCTTATTAAGTCTCAAAATACCTGATGGGGGGGTATCATTCAATAGCATTCAGGGAAATAGAAAAGAAAATCTAGAAGTTACACTCCCAACATGAAAAGAAAAAAATTAGATGCCTTGATTGCAAATCTATAATCTAATTTCAAAACATACACAAAGGTATCAAACTTTGATATAAATAATTTTTACTCTCAAGGCACATTTACAGAATAACTCTTTATACAACTGTTTTATTTGAAGTAGAGGACACTACTGAAATAGCCTATTCAGAAAGCCATAAATAAGAGCAAAATACCCATACATACTAGGCATCATTTTTTACATTTATGAGAAATATTGGTTTTGCATAATGTGACTTCATAAGTAACTGTCAAAAAAGACAAATGATTTGATTATGCCCAAGATTTCTAAGACTGACTAAGCAAACCACTTCACTGAATAGTTCATTTTCCAACTCTGTTTTTTCTTCCACTTTTCTTCTTGTTCAATCGGAAAAGCATCAACCCTGGAAAGGGTGAGGGCCATATTTTATTTTTACATATGGATTCAATTGATACACAATTTTAGATAGTAATTATGAATCAAATATCGTGTCAGTTTATAAAAACATGTGAGGAAATATTTGATGTTGAGCATCAAAGTAGACAGTATATCTTATAATAGCAGTAAACAAAACAGCTGCCCAACATTTATGTTTTACATGATTAGGAAAATAGTGCACTGAAAATGCATGTGTTTGATTATTTTCCACTTGAGAAACACACTAATGAAAGTCATTTTAATTTGATTGGTTGTCATTTCAAAAAGCAATCCTGCTTAAGGAAAACTTATCCTAATAGTAAATTTGATTTTTAAATATTATCTAACACTCTTTCAGGGAAAAACATCATTGAGGAACTTGATCCTCCAAGTACAAATTATTTCCCTAAAATACTTTTTTTCTTTCCTAAATCCCTAAGTCTGGACCCTTAGAAAGATGAAAAAGAATTTACACTTTGGACTGATAAGGCTGATTTACAATTATCCCAGCCCATCTTCTGGGTGCCTGGATTGATATTCAGGTCTTGAGGAATCTAGCAAGGCCACAAGCTACACTATTGAAGTTGTCCTAAATTTCTTTTATCTGGAAGATTCAATTAAGGTCTATGACAAATCCATTAAATGCAGGAAATAAACTTCATTCTGGAGCTGTCAAAGAAGGAGAGAGGATCAGTTAAGTGAAGGAGCCTTGGGCAAGCTTGACAGTTGTCAGATTTCATCATCAGGTGATGGTCCTAGGGAGTGTATGGTCTCAGCCAGTAACTGACAGCTTGATGCAGGACGTTTCTGTGGAAACAGAGCAAATGTAAGTGTTCCTGAGGGTGTGGCACTATCATCAATGCAATCCTTATGGTCCATAGATTATAATACATTTAGTTCACTAATGTGTTACCTTGTCCTGCACAGAGACCATATGTGCTTCGTTGACTTCTGTCGTACAAAATATGGGGCTTCTCTCTTAAACAGATTATTTTCCTTTTTTATTTTTATTTTTTAAATTTATTTATTTATTATGTACACAGTTTTCTGTCTGCATGTATCCCTGCAAGCCAGAAGAGGGCTCCAGATCTCATTACAGATGCTTGTGAGCCACCATGTGGTTGCTGGGAATTGAACTCGGGACCTCTGAAAGAGCAACCAGTGCTCTTAACCTCTGAACCATCTCTCCAGCTCTTTATTTTTATTTTTATTTCTTTGGTTTTTCAAGACAAGTTTTCTCTGTAGCTTTGGAGGCTGTCTTGGAACTTGCTCAGTAGACCAGCTGGTCTGGAACTCACAGAGATCAGCCAGTCTCTGCCTACCGAGTGCTGGGATCAAAGGTGTGTGCCACCACCACCCAGCTGTTTTTCTTTATTCTTTTTTCATATGTTTTTTCTTTTTAAGTAAGTGTGTGTGTGTGTGTGTTTGTGTGTGTGTGTGTGTGTGTACATAAGTTCAGAGCCTATGAAAGCAGAAGACAGAATCCAATTCTCTGAAGCTAGACTTACAGGTAGTTAAGAGCAACCTGATTTGGATGTTGAAAACCAAAATTAGTTCCTATGCAAGGCAGGATATGCTCTTAAAAACTGAGCCATCTCCCAGCCCAGTCAGAGACTGCAGATAGTTGGGGATAAGAGATCATGTCCTTTGCCCCTTCTCGGCACCATTACCCCACCTGGCTTAGACCTGTGCCAGACCTGTGCATGCTACCAGGTTCTTTCAGTTCTCCTTATTGATGACCTCCATCAAAGTTCTACGAGATACTAGCTTCTTTCATATAACTAACAGCAAGTATTTCTGTTGAGCTTTTTGTTGTTGCTATTGTTAATCGGTCGGTCTATTTTTGAGTTGAAATCAACTAGGAAAAACTTTAATACCAATTGACAAAAGCAATTCACAGATAGGGACAAATGAACTCTGAGGCTGTTGGCATTATAAACCAGAGGTTGTATGCCTCTGGCTAGTCATCATAAATGAGATAGTTTCACCTTTGGGAAGGATTTGTAAGTTGTATTTTGGAGTGCCTTGTTCCTTCTTTTCCTAAATTTATTAATGTGTTAATTATATAAATGACATTCATGCATTGAAAGTACTTCTATTCCTCTTTAAATTCCCTCCTCTCCCTTTTCCTCCTCCTTTGTCATGCCTCAAGTGACCACTGGTTTTAGTTTCAAGTCCATTTTCCTCACTGAGATTCCTTCCACATGAGAGGAAGCCTGAATACTTGCCTTGATGGAACTAATTTATTGCACTTTATGTGGTGATCTCCAGCTCCATTCATTTTCCTGCAAATGAAATAATTTCTCTCTTCCTTGTGGCCAAATAAAACCGCATTGCTTATGTACCACATTTTCTTTTATTATTAATCAGTTGATGTTGACTGTGAGTTTGAGTCTCATGAATGAACACACTCATATTTTAGCACTTAAAGAAGATATCAAAAGCTGACATGGGGCTACAGAAAATTAATTCATGTGTGTTCATAAGGTTTACTAAATGCTTGGCTATGGTACTATTTACTAAACACTGTCTCTGTCCATCCTGCAGCTTTTTCTCTAAAATCTAAGTTAGGTGCATTTGTGGAGGCTTATCATTAATATGGGTAACTAAGACAACAACAGGGGCAAGCAATGCCACAGATAGGCATCTGTGTGTGTGCTTTCCAAAGAGACTAGAGGTTCACTTAGCTGAAAAACATGAAAGACCATAGAGAATACACATAAAGGGGGACAGAAAGTTGTGATTATTTCAAAACAAAGGAATTATCTTTGTCTTGATATATAGACCCTGTATACAAAAGGAAACCATAAAACTGCTGTGTTTTGAAAAGTTGGGGAATTCTAAGATGACTTGCTTTTTGAAGTGCTTGCCACACAAACCAAATCAGTAATCTTCAAATTCAGAGAAAGATCCTGTCTTTCTGTCTGAAAAACTAAGGTGGAGAGCAACTAGTGGGAGGTCCAGCATCAACCTCTGGCCTCTATAGAAGCAACACACCAAGGAGGAGTAGACACCAGGAAATAATCAACCTGAGAGCAGAAATCAACAAAGTAGAAACTAGGAAAACAGTACAAAGAATCAATGAAACAAAGAGTTAGTTCTTTGAGAAGATCAATAAGATAGACAAACCTCTAGCCAAACTAACCAAAAGGCAGAGAGAGAGCATGCTAATTAACAAAATCAGAAATGAAAAGGGGGATATAACAACTGACACTGAGGAAATCCAGAGAATCTTCAGGTCATACTTTGAAAACCTGTACTCCACAAAATTGGAAAATCTAAAGGAAATGGACAGCTTTCTGGATAAATAACACTTAAAAAATTAAATCAAAATCAGATAAACAGTTTAAATCGACCTATAACACCTAATGAAATAGAAGCAGTCATCTAAAGCCTCCCAACCAAAAAAAGCCCAGGGCCAGATGGCGTCACTGCAGAATTCTACCAGAAATTCAAACAAGAGCTGATACCAGTACTCCTCAAACTGTTCCGCACAATGGAAGCTGATGGGATATTGCCAAACTCTTTCTACAAGGCTACAATCACTTTGATACCCAAGCCACACAAAGATATGACTAAGAAAGATAACTACAGGCCAATTCCCTAATCAACATTGATGCTAAAATACTGAATAAAATATTGGCCAACCAAATCCAAGAACATATCAGAAAAATCATCTACAATGATCAAGTAGGCTTCATCCCAGGGATGCAAGGATGGTTCAACATACGAAAATCCATCAATGTAATCCACCATATAAACAAACTGAAAAGGAATAACCACATGATCATCTCACTAGACACTGAAAAATCCTTTGACAAAATCCAACATCCCTTCATGATAAAAACCTTGGAGAGAACAGGAATAACAGGAACATATCTAAACATGATAAACGCAATATACACCAAACCAATAGCCAACATCAAACTAAATGGAGAGAAACTCAAAGTGTTTCCGCTAAAATCAGGAACAAAACAAGGCTGTGCACTGTTTCCATATTTTTTCAATATTGTACTTGAAGTTCTTGCTAGGGAAATAAGACAAGAAAAGGGGATCAAAGGGATACAAATTGGAAAGGATGAAGTGAAACTTTTACTATTTGCAGACGACATGATAGTCTACATTAGTGACCCAAAAAACTCTACCAGGGAACTCCTTCAGCTGACAAACACCTTCAGCAAGGTAGCAGGATACAAAATTAACACAAAAAATCAGTAGCCCTACTATATACAGATGATAAATCCAAGAGAAAGAAATCAGGGAAATATCACCTTTCACAATATCCACAAGCAACATAAAATATATTGAAGTAACACTAACCAAAAAAGTGAAAGACCTGTACAATAAGAACTTTGACACTTTAAAGAAAGAAATTAAAGAAGATACCAGAAAATGGAAAGATATCCCATGCTCTTGGGTAGGTAGAATTAACATGGTAAAAATGGCAATCCTGCCAAAAGCAATCTACAGATTCAATGCAATCCCCATCAAAATCCCAACACAGTTTTCTCACAGACATTGAAAGAACAATACTCAACGTTATATGGAAAAATAAAAAACCCAGGATAGCCAAAACAACTCTTTACAATAAAGGATCTTCTGGAGGCATCACCATCCCCGACTTCAAGCTCTACTATAGAGCCATAGTTCTGAAAACAGCTTGGTATTGGCACAAAAATAGACAGATAGACCAAAGGAATTGTATTGAAAATCCTGATATTGACCCAGGCACCTACTAATATTTTATTTTTGACAAAGTTGCTAAATCTATACAATGGAAAAAAGATAGCATCTTCAACAAATGATGCTGGTACAATTGGATTCAGACATGCAGAAAATTGCAGATAGATCCATACCTGTCACCATGCACAAAACTTAAGTGCAAATGGATCAAAGATCTCTCCATAAATCCAGCCACACTGAATCTTCTAGAAGAGAAAGTGGGAATTACCCTTAAACAAATTGTCACAGGAGACCACTTCCTGAACATTATGCCAGTAGCATAGACACTGAGGTCTGCAATTAATAAATGGGACCTCCTGAAACTGAGAAGCTTCTGCAAGGCAAAGGAAACAGTCAGTAGGACAAAACGACCACCTACAGTATGGGAAAAGATCTTCACCGATCCCACATCTGACAGAGGACTGACTTCCAAAATATATAAGGAGCTCAAGAAGCTAGCCACCAAAACACCAAACAATTAAATTAAAAAGTGGGGTGCAGAACTAAATAGGGAATTCTCAACAGAGGAATCTGAAATGGCTGAAAGACACTTAAGAAAGTGCTCAAAATCATTGGCCATCAGAGAAATGCAACTCAAAACAACTCTGAGATACCACTTCAGGCCTGTATGAATGGCTAAAATAAAAAATACCAATGACAATCTATGCTGGAGAGGATATGGAGAAAAAGGAACACTCCTCCATTGCTGGTGGGAGTGCGAACTTGTAAGACCACTCTGGTAATCAGTATGTTGGTTGCTCAGAAAAATGGGAATCAGTCTACCTCAAGATCCAGCCATTCCTCTCTTGGGTATATACCCAAAAAGTGCATGTTCATACAACAAGGACATATGTTCAACCATGTTCATAGCAGCATTGTTTGTAATAGCCAGAACCTGGAAGCAACCTAGATGCCCCTCAGCTGAAGAATGGATTGAGAAAATGTGGTACATTTGTACAATGGAGCACTACTCAGCAGAAAAATAGCAATGGAATCTTGAAATTCGCAGGCAAATGGATGGAACTAGAAGAAACCATCCTGAGTGAGGTAACCCAGTCACAAAAGACAAACATGGTATGTACTCACACATATATGAATTTTAGACATAGAGCAAAGGATTACCAGCCTATAATCCTCTTCACCAAAGAAACTAGGAAGCATGAAGGACTCTAAGGGATGAATGGTCCCCAGGAATGGAAGTGGCATGAACTCCTGAACTAATTGGGAGCATTAGAGTAGGGGAGAGGGGGCTGCTACAATAAGAGCAAGAGAAGAGGAGTAGAGGAGAGGAAATGGAGGGGCAGAAATATTGAGTTGGGGGAAGAATAGAGGAGAGAGAGCAGGATGAGAGATACCATATCAGAGGGTGCCACTATAGGTCTGAGAAGAGATCTGGAACCAGGGAGATCTCCAGAGACCTACAAGGATGACACTATCTGACAATCCAGGCAATGGTGGAGAGGATAACTTAAAAGCCCTTCCCCTAAAATGAGCTTGATGACTTCTCTTTATGCCATCCTAGAGCCTTCATCCTGTGGCTGATGGAAGCAGAGACAGACATCCACAGATATACACTGAGCTGAAATGGGGAATTTAGTTGAAGAGAGGGAGGAATGAAGATCGAAGGGGTCTGTACCAGGTTGGAGAAACCCACAAGAACAGTTGGCCTGAACAAGGGAGAGCACATCGACCCCAGATGCTGTCAGGGAAGCCAGTACAAGACTGATCCAGACTCCTGAACATGGATGTCAATAAGGAGGCCTCTGCACTCCAGGGAGCCTCTGGTGGTGAATTAGTATTTTTCCCTGGTGCAAGAAGGGACTTTGAGAGCCCATCCCATGTGAAGGGTTACACTCTGGCCCTGGACACATGGGGAAGGGCCCAGGCCCAGCACAGGAACATTTGGTGGACTTTGCAGAGCCCCCGTTGAGGGCCCTACCCTGCCTGGGGAGTGGTGGGTGGATGGAGTGGGGAGTGGGCTGGGGGTGGGGGAGGAGGTATGGGGGTGAGGGGAGGGAGAGGGAGAAGGGACTTACATGTGAAAAAAGCTTGTTCCCTAACTGGAACTAATAAATAAATTTAAAAAATAATAATTCAAAGTTCTTTATACATAAGTTTCATTAAGATTTTGCAAGGTGTTGCAGGTTTTTTTTAAAAAAAATTAAGTCACGTTGGCTAATTAGGTAACTAAGTATTATCTCTTGGGCATTCGTGATTCACTTGATCAAATAAGCAACTTTAAATAATTTTAGATGTAACTTTCCAGGGATCAAATCTAAATTTTAGAATAAAAAAAAAAAACACTTGGATTAAAAATTCCGGAATTAGCCTTTTCTTAAAACAACCTCTGAGATTTTCTATGAGGCCCCTGGAGAAGCACAAATGTTTGATCTTCCATCTTGCAAAAAGTAGAAATAATTAAACTTTTTGGCATGTCCTCATTTCCTAAGTAGCTCCACTTTATTATTAAAACTATCATGAAAATTATCAAATCTGAAAAGAAGCTTAGCCTAAGTTAAATACATATAAACACCTACTATTGCCATAAATATTTCAAAAGGCATATTGTCAATAGCTCATTGATATTTACTAATTTCTTCAATATCTATAATGTGTTCTGAGGAAAACAACAAAGCCTATATGGCAATTATTTTATATATAACAGAGAATTTTACTTATTATGTGTTATTGTTGGTTATTATAGTAAATTAATCATCATCATTCTGTCCTTTTTTCCTAGAGTTAAGTATTATTTTCATTCATAGGTGCCTAAAGGTTTTGCTACAAGATAGAGTTTGTGTCTTCAAGAAAAAGGGCATTTTGGAACTTCATGGAAAATTCTCTGCAAATTCTTATCATTCGAAGAACTGACTTCATTATTAGTGTACAGCCTGACTCCACTTAGACAATTTTGAAATCATACCAGGAGACACCCCAGAGTTTCCAGGAATTATTTTTTTCCATTTTCTTTCTTTCTCCATTTTTAAAATTTATATTAGAAACAAGATTGTTTTACATGTCAATCTTAATTTCTTCTCCTTTTCCTCCTCCCCTGTCCCCTACTAACACCCTACCTATCCCATACCATTTCTCCTCTCATGGGGAGTGAGGCCTTCCATGGAAGGGGTCTTCAGAGTCTGTCATATCCTTTGGGATAGGGCCTAGACCCTCTCCCATGTGTCTAAGCTGAAGGAGTATCCCTCTATGTGAAATGGGCTCCCAAAGTCCATTCCTATGCTAGGGATAAGTACTGATCTAACAAGAGGCTCCATAGATTTTTGATGCCTCCTCACTGACACCCATATTCATGGGGTCTGGATTAGTTCCATGCTAGTTTCCCAGTGATCAATCTTGGGGCCAAGAGCTCCCCCTTGTTCAGGTCAGCTGTTTCTGTGGGTTTCACCAGCCTGGTCTGGACCCCTTTTCTCATCACCCCTCCTTCTCAACAACTGGATTCCAGTTCATTTCAGTGTTTAGCTATGGGTATCTGCTTCTACTTCAATCAGCTGCTGGATGAAGACTCTAGGATGGCATATAAGTTAGCCATCAATCTCATTATCAGGGGAGGGCATTTAAGATAGCCTCTCCACTGTTGCTTAGATGGTTAGTTGATGTCATCCTTGTAGATCTGTGGACATTTCCCTAGTGTATGAAATCTGATTTTTGCCAAGGAAGCTAAAGATATACAATGGAATAAAGAAAGCATCTTCAACAAAAGGTTCTGGCATAACTGGATGCTGGCATGTAGAAGACTGCAGATAGATACAAGTCTATCACCATTCACAAAACTTTAGTCCAAATGATGAAAGACCTCAATATAAATCCAGCCACACTCAACCTCTTCGAAGAGAAAGTGGGAAGTACCCTTGAACAAATTGGTACAGGAGACAACTTCCTGAACATTACACCTGTAGCCCAGACACTGAAATCGACAAGTAATAAATGGGACATTCTGAAACTGAAAAGCTTTTCTAGGGCAAAGGACACTGTCAGCAAGACAAAACCGTAGCCCACAGAATGGGAAAAGAGATTCACAAACCCCAAAACCAACAGAGGGCTGATCTCCAAAATTTACAAATAAATCAAGAAGCTAGCTTCCAAAACACCAAATAACCCAATTAAAAGGTAGAGTACAGAACTAAATAGAGAATTCTCAATAGAGGAATCTAAAATGGCTGAAAGACAGATAAGAAAGTGTTTAACATCCTTAGACATCAGGGAAATACAAATCAAAACAACTCTGAGATACCATCTTACTCCTGTCAGAATGGCTAAAATCAAAAACACTAATGATAACTTATTTTGGAGAGAATTCAGAGAAAGGGGAACACTCCTCCACTGCTGGTGGGAGTGCCAACTCCCACTTTGAAAATTACTATGGCGATCCTTCAGGAAAATGAGAATCAATCTACCACAAGAACCAGCAATTCTACTCTTAGGCATATAAACAAAAGAAGCACATTCATATAACAAGGACATCTGTTCAATGATGTTCATCGCAGCATTGTTTGTAATAGCCAGAACCTGGAAGCAACCTAGATGCCCCTCAACTGAAGAAAGGATAGAGAAAATGTGGTACATTTTTTACAATGTAGTACTACTCAGTGGAAAAATATATGGAATCTTGAAATTCACAGGAAAATGGATGGAACTAGAAGAAATAATTCTGAGCAAGGTAACCCAGTGACAAAAAGACAAACATTGTATGTACTCACTCATATATGGATTTTAGACATAGAGCAAAGGATTACCAGCCTACAATCCACACTACTAGAGAAGCTAGGCAACAAGGAGGACTCTGGGAGAGACATACATGGTCCCCTGGAGAAGGAGAAAGGGACAAGATCTCCTGAGCAAATTGGGAGCGTGGGGGTAGGGGAGAGGGAGCTAGGAGAGTGATAAGGGGAGAACAGGAGGGGTGAGGAGGGCATAAGGGAGCAGGAAGGTTGTGGAGGGGGAAGAATAGAGGAAAGCAAAATAAGAGATACCATCAGGAATTCTTCAATCAAGAAGCTGATGAGTGTTTTGAAAGCAGAGTAGTGACCTAAATAAAAACTAATTGCAGAGAATCAAATAAACTGATGAGGAGAAGTCAATTTGATTGTTAATTTGAAATGTTGACATTTTGTTGTGAACTTTCAAGTTGTATACACTCAGAACCTTTCTTTGCCTTTGTGTTTTTTGGCCTCACTGTATTGTCTTACACAAAAATTAACCTTTCAATAATATCTGATCTCTGAGAATTCACTGACTTTCACTAATTCTCTTTGACTTGACATTAATCATTTTCATATATTCAATAAATTATCTTTGTTCTTAAATGGATATCATTGAGTAAATCATCTGTACTCCCAAGACCATTCTAGGAGCATCATACTTGAGAATTAATCTGTTTAATTAAATACAGTTTTATTTATTTTACATCTGTAGCACAGATTTTCTTCCCTCCTCTCTTCTCATTCCCCATCTTCCCCTCGACACCGCAATCCACTCCCAACTCATCTTCTGTTTCTGTTCAGAAATGTTCATGCCTCCCATGGGTATCAACAATTCATAGCATATCAAATCATATATTTCATAGACTAAGCACTCCCCCCCTGTATTTAGTCTGGGCAAGTCGAACCAGTGTGAGGAATAGATTCTCAAGAGCCAGCCAAAGCATTAGGGGCAGCCTCTGCTCCCATTGTAAGGTGTCCCACAAAAAGACCAAACTATACAACTGCCACATATATGTAGAGGGTTTAGCTTGATCCCATGAAGGTTCCCTGGTTGTTGATTCAAACTCTGTGAGTTCCTATGAGACAAGATAATTGCTTCAGTGGGTTTTCTTGTGATCTCCTGACCCTCTGGCTCCTATAACCCTTCGTCCCTTTATTCAGAAGGATTTTTCAAGTTCAGCCTAATGTTTGGCTGTGGGTCAGCATCTGTTTCCATCAGTTATTGGATGAAGGCTCTCTGATGACTATTGGGGTGATTACCAATGTGAGGAGATGGTCAGTTCAGTATACATAACCACTATTGCATGGAGTCTTAGATGGGTCATGCTTGTAGATTCATGGAAATTTCCCTTGTATCAGGTTTCTACCTGACTCAGAAAAGCCCACTCTTTCAAGTCATCTCTGTCAGTAATCTCATTTTCTACCCCACCCCCCCAAAATCAGTCCCACAGTTTCCATCCCACCCACCCCAGTCCACCCAAGATACCTCTTTTATTTCCCCTTCCCAAGGAGATCCAAGCATTCCCTCCTTGAACCATAATCATTATCTAGCCTCTCAGGGTCTGTGGGTTGTAGCATGATTATAATTTACTTTACAGTTAATACCCACTTATGAGTGAGTACATAACATGTTTGTCTTTCTGGGTCTGCAGAGTTACCTCACTCAGGATGACTTTTTTCTATTTCTATCAATTTGCCTTTAAATTTCCTAATGTCATTTTTTAATAGTTGAGTAGTAATACTCATTGTGTAAATGTACCACCTTTTCTTTTTTCATTCTTTGGTTGAAGAGCATCTATGCTGTTTCCAGTTTCTGGCTATTATAAATAAAGCTGCTATGAACAAGTGACCTTGTTGTCTGAATGAGCAGTCTTTGGGTATATGTCCAAGAGTTGTATAGCTGAGTTTTCAGGTAGATTGATTCCCAATTTCCTGAGAAACCATCATATTGATTTCCAAAGTGGCTGTACAAGTTGCACTCCCACCAGCAATGGAGAAGAGTTCCCCTTGCTCCACATCCTTAACAACATGAGCTGTCAATTGTGTTTTTCATCTTAGCCATTCTGACAGGTGCTAAGGTAGAATCTCAGAATCATTTTTATTTGCATTTCCCTAATGACTAAGGATGTTGAACTTTTCTTTAAGTGTTTCTCTGCCATTTAAGATTCTTCTGTTGATATTTCTCTGTTTACATCTGTACCTCATTTTTAATTGGATTATTTGGGTGAGGGTTGATAACTAGTTTCTTGAGTTCTTTACATATTTTGGAGATCAGCCCTCTGTAGGTTGTAGAGTTGGTAAAATCCTTTTCCCATTCTGTAGACTGATGTTTTGTCCTATTGACAGTGTGCTTTGCCTTACAGAAGTGTATCAGTTTCCTGATGTCCCATTTATTAATTGTTGATCTTAGTGCATGCAATGTTGGTGTCCTTTTATGAAGTTGTCTCCTATGCCAATGCATTCAAGGCTATTTTACACTTTCTCTTCTATCAGGTTCATTGAATCTACATTTATGTTGAGATCTTTGATCCACTTGGACTTGAGTTTTGTGCAGGGTAATAGATATGAATCTCTTTGCATTCTTCTACATGCAAACATTCAGTTATACCAGCACCATGTATTGAAAATGCTTTCTATTCTCCATTGTTTAGTTTTGAACTCTTTTTCAAAAATCAAGCACTCTTTGGTGTTTGGATTTATGTCTGGATCTTTGATTTGATTCCATTGATCCATCTCCTTTTTAATACCAAAAACATGATAGTTTATTGCTATAGCTCTATAGTAGATCTTGAGATCAGGGATGCTAATATCCCAGCAGTTCTTTAATTGTATCGGGTTTTTTAGTTAACCTGAGTTTCTTGTTTTTTCATATGAAGTTGAGTATTGTGCTTTCAAGGTCAGTTAAGAATTTTGTTGGAATTTTGATGGGGATTGCATTGAATCTGTAGATTGCTTTTGGTAAGATTGCCATTTTTACTATATTAATCCTACTTATCCATGAGCATGGGAAATTTTTCCATCTTCTGATATCTTCTCCAATTTCTCTCTTCAAAAAATCATATACAATTTTAACACTAGCATAAAGCAATACTCAAAAATTCATCCCAAGAAAATGAGCTAGTATCTTGTTTATAGAGCCTCAAACTCACCTGTGGCAGGAACACCACTTTCTGACAGGCCCAGCAACTTAACAAATTCATGCACATTGAAAACAATCCCCCTAAAAGTATGGATTCCTGTCCAAAACAGGTTGTTTTACTCCCACTCACAATGTCCCTGACAACAGTAAACTTCTGAATTACTGTCTTTATAATTTAGATTTGCAGCTGTCATCAACTGTCCCAGATTCAACACTTCCTTTTAGTGCCCATGCTTGTTAGTAACATCTGAACCACACTGAGCCTTTCTGAAAGGTCCTTAGTTACAGACTATCAGGACTTCATACTCAGAGAGCCTGAATCCTGTACCTGACTGGACAGCCTCCATCTGTAACCAACCTGGGTTAACTCAACTCACAACTCACAGCCCAAGCAGTGGCATCCACTGTACTGGCTGACATCATCACACTGCTTCTAATAGGTCATAATTTCAGGATCTGAAATAAATGACAATTCAAAGCTGGCATTGTTCAAGAAATATACTTCACAATAAGACTAAAAGACTGCAAAAAGAAAAGGCAATTTTCTCCAACCAAAGGGAAAAGTAGCTTCTTACTGATAAAATTGCTGACATCTAAAACCATTAATGCAAAGAAAGAAAAGGAATTTAAGACAGGGTGAAATGCACTTCAGTCCTTCCTGTGTCCCTTGCTAGCTATGAAACTTCAGACAGTCATTTAACCTCACGGAATCTGTTTCATTATCTACGTAAGTGGTCATCTGGGAGAACTTCTAGATAATATAATACATGTGAAAATATATGTACAAAAGTTAATGTGTTGAATTAATATAAAGTATTATACCATTAAAACAATGATTATTGGACTTCTTGGTGGGTAAAGAAAATGTAGGAAAGATTTTCAAAATTCACACTAATAACTTGAAATCTGGGGTCACATTCAATAATAAAATAATCTTGCTCTTTTAATAACCAATAGACTAAATCTATGTACTTTTAAATTGGAAAAAATAAGAATTTCTTAAACAAACTGCTCACCAGTAATGCCCATCTAAAATTATATTTAGATTACCATACCTTCAACTCATCCCCCAAATAAGGCTGGAAAATGTCTCTGTGTTAAAATAGACAATAAAAGATACTTCATCAGTCATATTTTGAATGACATGATTATGAGGAACTGATGGTTTTATGTACCAACACAACTTAACCTTTGATCCCATTTATTAACATAAAAATAGTCATTTATTCTGAACTTGAACATGGTAACTAGGAAAACATTACCTCAATAAGACTCATCGTGTTTTTCTTAAGATGGACTGTCTCACCTTGAAACTCTACCATGAGCAGTCATTAAAATGTAATTGGAGAAAGGGAGGAGGTATGGAGAGTCAACTGTTCAAGAAACCATTAACAAGACATGCTTTAATAAACTATTGTAAGTGAGTGTATTCATAAAAACAATCCCACCCAGGTATTGGAAAGGTGGTGAGGAAAAGCAAAGATGTGATGGACCTTAATAGGTGATGTGTACTTTTGTGTAGAGGCCCAACAATGTGCAATTTTCTATAGCTCTGGTGCCTGGTCTTAAACTGCATAGAATGGTGGTTATTTTCCTTTTTTAAAATTCTTCTCTCATTCAATACATACCAACTGCAGCCTCCCCTACCTTTATTCCTCCTAACTGCCCCTGTTCCCCCACACCCATGTCCCCTTTCCCAGAGATCCATTGCTGCTCTGTTTCCTTTCAGAAAAGAACAGGCTTCCCAGAAACATCATCCAAACATAGCATAACAGGATTCAATAATAATAATAATAATAATAATAATAATAATAAAGACTAGGCATAAACCTTCACATCAAGGCTAGACAAGGCAACTCAGTAGGAGGAAAAGAGTCCCATAAGCAGGCAAAGGAGTCAGAGACACTTCCATGTCTAACAAAAACCCCCAGCTTAACAACCACAGCATGTATACAGAGGGCCTAGTGTAGACTCATGCAGGTTCTGTGGTTGCCTCTTTAGTCTCTGTGAGTCCTTATGAACCCTAATGAATTGATTCTGTTGGTGGTGTTCCCCTGGTATCCTCAGCCACTCAGGCTCCTACAATCCTTCCTCCCCCTCTTCTGTGGGTTCACTGAGCCCAGCCTAATATTTGACTATGGGTCTCTGCATCTGCTCCTGTCAGCTGCTAGAGGAAACCTGTCTGAGAACGACTGGGCTAGGCACGGATCTATGAGTACAGAAGAAGATAGCATTCATTTAGTTAATAACAGCATGATTAAAAGTTAAATTCTTCTAATTAATTTGTTTCTTCCTGTTTTATTTTATTTTTTATTTTTTCTTCTCCAAGTTAAACATCAGACCAATTCAAGTATTTCCCTTGTGGCATGCTTTTGCATTGCTTTACAATTTTAGCAACAGTTCTTTGTAGCAACTCTAACTTTTCACTGGTACATAAACTGTGAGGACCTGAAGAAAAGAAAACATGAAGAAATGATGGAATGGGTAGACCTTTAGATTTCTAGTGGCTGGTTAATAGCATGCTTTTGATGACTTAACCTAGGGTTGTGTTCATTTGTGTTGATGACTGTTTTACACACAAACTCACATATCATCGTGTGTGTGTGTGTGTGTGTGTGTGTGTGTGTGTGTGTGTGTGTGGCTTTTAGGGGTTTAAATATATATATTTCTGATAAATATTTACTTTATTAGATATTATTCTACCTTAGAAAACCATGGGTGTTGGGATAAGGACAGAAGGACAATCCTGAAATACATGTGTTTTTTAGATTATTGTAAATTTGATGATTCAAATTCTACATCTACAGCATAGTAGCTGATAGCTTAAAGCATTTCTTGTAATGAGTGCTTTCTTTACATTATTTGTTTTAGTAACTTCATTAACTCCATTAAATAGATACTGTCAACGTAGTCATTTTAAATATGAGGAAACTTAGAAAAGAGGTTATTTTCCTTTTTTAAAATTCTTCTCTCATTCAATACATACCAACTGCAGCCTCCCCTACCTTTATTACTCTTGCCCATGCACTAGTGACATAATAGAAGCAAAATTTGAGCCCAGTTAGACTGAGTTCATTCTCTTAATCACTACAGTTTCCAACACCATGTTGCTTCAACAGTCTCTCTCTCTCTCTCTCTCTCTCTCTCTCTCTCTCTCTCTCTCTCTCCCTCTCTCTCCTCTCTCTCTCTCTCTCTCTCTCTCTCTCCTACATACATACATACATACACACACACACACACACACAAACACACACACACACACACACACACACACACACACACACACACACACGCACATACACACAATAAGGTCAAGGACTGAGTGCTAAGATACATCTTTGTGGAACCTTTCTGATGATGCAGATATAGTAATTAACAATATTTTTTGTGAACTGGGGAAGTCGTGGTTCAGTTGGTAAAGTACCTGCTATACAAATGGGAGGATTTAAATTCAAGTTTGCAGAACTACCTAAAAAGTAGGGCATGCTGGTATATGCCTGTAACTTCAGATATGGAAGGCAGTGAAAACAGACAGATCACTGAGTTTATTGTCCAGTTAGCCTAGACAAATCAATAAGTTTCAGGTCCAATGAGAAAGCCTCACTCAAAAACT
Organism: Cricetulus griseus; assembly: GCF_003668045.3. Taxonomy (NCBI): domain Eukaryota; kingdom Metazoa; phylum Chordata; class Mammalia; order Rodentia; family Cricetidae; genus Cricetulus; species Cricetulus griseus. The sequence continues at coordinate 142,631,063 of NC_048598.1, forward strand.
AAAAGTAAAGAGTAATTGAGGAAAGAAACCTAAAGTTGATCTCAGGCCTCTGCATGCTCACAAACACACACCTGTGCATGCATACACATATTACATACCACATACATATAAAGCCACATATACACAATGAATTATAATCTCTGATTATCATAATTAAATTTTTCATCAATATTATTAACAGTAACCTAACCATCCAACTTAATGTAAAGGTGTCTTGAAAATTTTGGTCAATGCCTGGTTTCCCAAACACACTACTTTGGCATCCCTCTAACTTATGAGCTAGCAATCCAATCAGGAAAAAGAAATTAGGTTGCTCTAATTATGTTTTCTCTTAGTTAGCAGGCAGCAGCCTCTTGTAGTTACTGCTTCTGTTATTACTCGTCAACTAAAAATACAACCCACAGTCACTAATTTTCCTAGTGTATAGTATACAACAATCTTCTTATCTGTTAATAAAATGTCAAAGCACTTATATACCTTCATTCTTTCAATATCATTCTCATCTGTCAAACTAAAAATATTTATAGAAATCAAAAGACCATGCCTTTTTATCTGAAATTTGCTGTGCATTGGAAACACGAAGTGACCGGGCATGCAGCTAATTTTCAGTTAGCAGCACATAAATTGTGTTTTGGAGTAATAAAAAGATGGCAATAAAAACTATAAAGCTCACATTTATAAAACAAAGTAATGAAAAGCAAATTGTCCCTCCATGTGAAGTCAAGTCATGAAATCCCTTTCTATAAAACCTGTACTCGAAGTAAGTGCCCATGGCACACTCCGGCTATTGATTCCTGCAAGTTAATAATTTCTACCAGTGGTATGCAATCCCTAGATGGCTGGTAAAACATCTGTCAACCTCTGTCACACTCTAAAAAGTAACTCAGTGGGCCAATAAAAATTGTGTATGTCTTTGGTGTTCAGGCCATTCTGGAAGATACATCGGGGAAATGTAAAGCAAATAAATGTGTAAATTGATTCAGAGACCAATGAATCTTAATGACAGCTCTCTGAATAAGAAAATATAAAGTCAAATTTAGGACAATCTAATACCCCTCTTGGACTAAACACAAAGTTTCCTGAAATAATATGTTGTTTGAAATCTATTTAACTCCATTTATATTTTCTTACAATTGGAAAAACATACTTCTCAAAAATGTTAGACTTTACTATAGTGACAGATTCCATACCTGTTGGGCTTTAAGACCCCTTTTCAGGACAGAGTGTGTTTATTGCAGAATCTAGAGAACAGGAAGAAGGCATGGGGCCTTGGAATGGCATGGCCCTATCCTGTTATCTAATAACAGGAGTGTACAGGCGCTAAATATATAGCCTTTGGGATGCAACACTTGACTCAAAGGTGGAGACAGGAGGAGGAAAGGGCTGTACATATGGACATTTGGTGGAGCTGCTGACAACACAGAATTTCACAATAATCTTTCCTGGTAGAAACACCTGGGGAAAGAGAAGGTGACAAACAGAACATCAAATTCAATTCATTAACTCCAGAATGCTATAGCCACACAGAGGCAGCTATAACACAAAAAAAGGGAAGTGTACAGATTCTGACAACACAAGAGGGGAAAGCCAGGGCTGCAAGACACTGTCCTATGAGACAAACGATGGTGGTGTTGTCTGATTTATCTCATTCAAAGTCAACAGATTATTTTTGTTTAGGAGAAAATGGACAGAAGTCATCAGAACTGTATTCATAAGATGGAGTTAAATACCACCTTTAGCTGTATTCATCTGAAAAATAATCTTCAAGATACAGTATAAAAAGCCATGTGGATTAAATGCTGCAATGGATATTCCTATTAGTATTACAGGTCCCAACAGGATTCGAGTGGCCTAAAATAATTTTTCTCTCAGTTGGAAATTAAAGACCCCCCAAAACCAAGAAAGGACCATTTAAATACAAAAGATATGCCCACTGCTTAGTAGATGCTTAATATGTTTGGTGAATTTATGCAATAAACAAACCAACAACTAAGCACAGCTCTCTGTATATCATATTCTACCATGGTTTTCTAGTACCATTTTAGAAACTGCTAGAGAAAATTTTTGAAAGTGCATTTAGTGCTCATATTTTAACCCTCTTCAGAGAGAAAAACCCTACTACATACTTGAAACATGTTCCCCATGTGATTCTTACCCCCACAGCTAAATTTAAAACAAAAATCAACAAAACAGAAGTAACATGTTTTATACTAATAATTCTCTGCAGGAAGACTAGGTTTCACTATTAATTTATTCTGCAACCTTTGGAAGTCTTCACATCTCTCTGAGCACAGCTCTCTCAAGCACAAAGGAGTGTATGTCCAGCCCCCTCAAAAGGGTGACATAAGGACAGAAAGTAGTCAGATGCACACAACACACATACAGCACTGTGCCTGCAACTTGTCCAAAGCAAAGGAAAGAGAACTACATGATAGAAAGTGGTCCACAGAATCACAGTGGACAGAATGTGTTGCTACTCTCTTACCGCATGAAATTATCATCAATCACAATCATTAATATTAAACTTCATTACCCAATACCAACCATGTGCTAAACAGAATTAAAAATAAACAAATAAAAAATTCCTTATAAATTGCTATAATTATTGCTGCCCTGGTCCCAGACAAGACCAATCCTGTCATTGATCAGGCAGATTTTATGAACTATTAGTAGAACCTGGGATCAGTGAATGGTGGGGGTCATTCCTTTAACCATGTTTCCCCTGCTGAGTCAACATATCACCGTATAAACCCATGATCACACAAATGCTCCTGGTGAATCTTGGCGGGTCATAGAACAAAACCAAAAGACATGATTTCAGGAGGGATATTTGTGAGGAAGAAGAGGTTGGAGAGGTGTGGCAGAGAGGTGGGAGGTAAGAGTGGCCAGTAGGCAAATTTATTTGAAATTTTAAAATATAAATTAAAATTTAAAAGCCCAATGCTTATATCCTTACAATAAACCCACCACTATAACCACTACACAGTTAAAATTACAGCCCAAGATGGTATACTCTCAACATAAATTTCATAGGTCAAAAATAATAAAGTTGTTCTTCACACTCAGGTAGCTCTCAGCCAAGTGACCTCCTTCCCAATCCCAAAGATGTGTTTGTATTCCAGAGAGGTTGTTATGTAATTACTACCCATAAATTTTAAAAATAATGGACAATTTCCTTATGAAGGATAGGGAAATAAGTGTTCCTCCAAACTCTCAAGGCCAAGCCTTTCTACTAAGGCAGGTAATTTCCTGTAGGATTATCTTTGCACAGCCAAGTCTATGAAAGCCTCCTAAACAGGAAGCTTGCTAACAATGCTCTCTTGATCAAGACTTTATGGGTGCTCTTCCTGATAAAAGCTATCTTAGCAACTCAAACTCATCTGGAAATTTCCAAGTTATTTTCACAAACAAGATCTTCAGATCAACAAGTTCTCATTGGTTTGTATTGAATTAATTTTAATTTCATATTATAGAAAGACCTATTTATCCAGTACTTAGGCTGGACTTACATCCTGATGATGCAATAAAAAGCCTTTCCCACTTAGTCACCTGCCAGTTGTTAATAAAACTTTCATTATATCAAGACATTTTTTATGATGACTGTGGCTGTTGGTTGCTTTCACCCATAAAGTTCAACATCACAGTTTTTAAGCCCTGAAAATATGGGGCCTACTAGAAGGTTATCGGATGATGGAGCTTTATGGAGTAGGTCAATGCTGGTCCCTTGAACCAGGATGAGTCTCAAAGAAGTGTGCTTCTTAACAGAAAACAAATTGCTAAAAGGCAAGGTCATTCTACATGTTTGTTCTCTTCCACACATAACCACTTCTATTTCTTAGCTATGCTATGATACAGCTGGAAAGACTCTCTCTAGAGTACCAGCACCATGCTGTTTAGACTTTGTCCCTCCAGACTTATGAGTCAAATAAATTTACTTATAAGGTATGCAACCTCAATTACTCTGTTATAACAACACAAACTGAACTCAAGCAGTAATTCCTTCACTTTGTTACTTTGGGTTTTAAAATGTATTTTATTGTTTTGATCTATTTTTTAAACAAATATATTTCAATACCCCTACTGAGAAAACTAAGGACACAAATTTAAATAAGTGGCTTCTCCATACATCAGTCCTCACCAGGATAATAGGAGTCACTCCATATAACTTCAGATTTGAATCACTTCCATACCCATTTTGGGGTATTGATGTTATACACAGTTTTCAGTATTTCTCTGTCATAAAAAAAAAATTCGATTTGAGATAATCCTTGCTAAGGGAGCTATATTGTGTTTCTTCCATTAACTTAGTTGTAAGAAAGATGGTGATTAATGGGGTTGGAATTTGCTGGAATGTTTGAGCTGCATCAAGGTCATCAGTCAGCAGTGAGGTCCCTATGTAAAAATACAATTAGCAGGCAGCCTCACATCCCGATGACGAAAGTTGACTAAAGATGGCACAGAAAGATTTCAGAATAAAAACTGACACTGCCTACCTTTGTGGCATTGCCTTTACACAGCCTTTGTCACCCAGAGGCATGTAGCATTCAGAACAGTTCCTCACTGGCTTCATGTCTAAGAAAAGGGATCAGTGTCTTGCCTGACAGACCTGCTGTTCTTGAGCCCAAGGTTCCCTTTTAGCTTTCAATTTCTTTCATATTAGGTGTGAGTGCTGAAGCAATGACTCAGGAGCTACAGCTCTCATTAGAATGTGACAAAGAGCAGTAGGAGGGGAAGGGAAGGAGGCTTTATTTGAACTTCTAACCTGGCAAATCTAATTTGCAGACAATGAACCTGAGGAAACAAAGGCCTCCTTGGTCAGAAAGTGCATTCCACCCCATGTCATTATTCCAGGTTACAGCTGGCAACTCATAAAGAGCTTAACAGGGTGAGATAACCTTTAGTAATCAGTTTATGTTCTAAAAGTGCCTCTGCTGCAGAAGCTTGCTCAAAAAAACATGAGATTCTGTCTACTAACTCCAATTTCCTTCTGTTAGTGGCATAAGCATTTGCTGAGCACCTATGTTATATGAGGCAGAGGTGTGGAAGGCAGAGGTAGGGACGTTGTGGTGAAACATAGTCATGAATCTGCCCTCACTGGGTTCACAATTTTATGTGGAAGACATAGCCCCACTGAAAGTTAGGACAAGATGTAGCACATTTTATTCCAAGACAATGTAGGAAAGTGCAAGCACACACTGGAAGGTTCTGATTTTGTTTTAGGATCTGTGACAGGTTCACAGACAAAGAAAGTAACAGTTATCACAGATGGATCCACAGAAGTCACCTCACCCAGTATGTCAGACTTCTCATTCTGTTTCAGAGACTCCTCATTCATCCCTCTCTCCAGATGCTCTGAAGGCAGCCAGATCTTAGCAGACTGAGCATCCCCATGCAGCTGTAACCTCTGACTGCCATTTTCTGCCTAGCATCTTGCTCAGCTCCCCTCTTGCACTGACTTTCCTAGCTTCCCTCTCAGGGACCATATTGGTGAGAACTTGATGTGGGATGTCTAAGAAAATGTGAGATGAAACTCTGACCTATTAAAGGGGAGGGACTGATGACAAACTTTCTTTTTGGGCCACCCAGGAACTGCTCTGAGAAGAGTTCCCTTTTCCAAGAGGCACACAACAAAGCTGAGCCATCAGCCATTGTGAGCAGACAATTTTCTTCATGGGTTCACCTTTCCTTTCTTCCCTGTTCCTCCTTTACTCCTCACTTCTTGTTCCATGGAGGTGGTTCCCTGAAAAAGAGTAGTTATTTTTAGCCTCTGCTTTCTGAAACTTATTTTCTGAAAAATCGAAGAACATATAATCTGCTAAAGTCAATGGTTATATTCTAACCAGAAAGAAATGTAAGTTCAGAACCCAAGGTTCTAAGACCTTAATTTAATAGGACCAGTCAAACAGTAAGAGCACAAAAGCAGCAAATGAGCAGTCATTTGAGGCACCAAAAAAGGGGATAGTTGGTATGTCACTTTCAAAAGTTTCAATATGCACTGTCCTGTATGGGAACTTTTACCCACCTGTGACTATTGAGCATTCAAATTATGGTAAGTCAAAACTAATATGAGTTGTGAGTATGGAGAGCACACAATATTCATAAACCAGAATCAAAATAAGTAAAACATCTCAAGTTTTATTATTAATTGCATAAAATTGGCAATGTTGTGGCATGTTGGGCTAAATAAACAGCACTAAAGTTGATTTCACCTGCTTCCCTTTCCTTTTATAATGAACCTAACACAAAGTGTTAAATTATACATATAATTTTCATTACATATTTTCTAATTTTTTGAAATTAAAAATTACATTATATCCCTTTCTCTGATGTCTCCCATGTGTTCACCACCTTGATCTCTCAAATTCCTGGCCTCTTTTACAAACACACACACACACACACACACACACACACACACACACACACACACACACACACTGAGAGAGAGAGAGAGAGAGAGAGAGAGAGAGAGAGAGAGAGAGAGAGAGAGAGAGAGAGGAAGTTCAGACCTGACCATTTGGTATTAAACAAACTATTGGGGAGGGTTTGAGGCTTTTCCCTGGGGAAGACTACTTCTCCCCTTTTCAGGTTTCCTTAGTTGCCTGTAGTTCTTTATGTATGGTTGGGGCCCCATGAAATTACACCCTCAATGTCAGCATGTCATTGTTTAGGTCTTATTTAGGCAGCCATGTTGTTGAAATTTCAAGGGAGTAACTTCCTTTAAATATCTAGGAGATCCAATTTCACAGCAGACTTCTTGTTCCTTGGCTCTTGAGATCATTCTGCCCTTTCTTCCACTATGACCCCTATGGCTTAGGTACAAGAGTAGTGTTGTAGATGTATCAGTAGAGGCTGAATGCCACCCAGTCACTGTTCTCTGCTTTTCTGCAGCCATAAGGAATTATGCTGCTTTAGTAGATTGGTGTAATGAGGTTCACCTCAAATATCCATGACCTCACTAGTGCCAAGAAATTGTCTAGGTTTCCAGTACCAAGCATAATTTATCTCTTGTTGAGTAGGTCTCAAGTCAAATTAGAGAGCTTTTGTTTACCAACAAGATATGCATGCTACTACTGAACTCTTGGGGCTATTTCTCCATGTTGGCCATTGTGTAGTTCATATGTATCATAGCTTGTTAGACTGTTGATTGCTTCCCTCCCTTGGAAGCTTGCATGGTGCCTTCAGGTACCATGAAAACTAGTCCTCAGGGAAGAAGCATTCAGATCATATCCAGTTCAAACCTTAGAATGCAGTGTCTGAAGTGCATGGTGTCTTCAGCAATAAAGACTTAACCTTCAACCTCTGGTGACAACCAAGAACAACAGCAATAGGCTGTAGGTCTTGGGAGTCTCTTGATCAAACCAGACCAATAGCTTGAAAAGGAACTTTTCATGCCTGCTGTTGAGGTTTCTGGTAGATACTCTATAGCTTTGCAGGAAAGCATTTCCAGCCCATGTGAGAAAAATTTCATTTAAACTGCCGATGTATGTGTGTGAATGATTATGTATATGTGGAGATACATGTGTAATTTTAGGTAAATGAATAATAATGAAGATGACTTTTCAGACATATCTACTGTTATTTTATCCTTCTATCTCCCTCTCTTACTGTATTGACCTCACCTCCCTCTTCTATCTCTAATTAAACCTCCCATCATTCTTTTCTATTTCCCTTTTCAAATAGCTATTATCCTGCTATTTTCCTCTATTGCTCATGTTCGCTTTACTTTCCTGGTTTCTGTGATACTTTCCTGGTTTCTGTGATTATTGCAGGTTATATACTCACATCTGAATATTTGGAATTAAAAACCCACAGATGATAGAGAGCATTCAATGTTTGCCTTTCTGAGTCTGGGACCTCAATCAATATAATCTCTTCTTGTTCCATTCATTTACCAGCATTATTTCATTTTTTGCTGCTGAATAGTAATCCATGGTGTATATGTATCACATCTTCACTGTCTGTTCATAGATTTTAGGACACGTGGGTTATTTCTATTTCCTAGGTATACTTAGTAGAGCAGCAATGACCATGGCTGAGCAAGTATCTGTGGAGTAGTATGTCAGATACTTTAAGACATTTGCCAAGGAGTGGTACAGGTGGGTCATATGGTCAATTTATTTTTAGCTTTCTGAGAATTCTCCACACTAATTTCTTTTTTTTTTCAAAGAGATAATAGTTTATTTTTCACCTTAACCAGATACATTTACTTTTAAAAATAGATTTTATTTTAATATTGTTTGCATATCAATCCCAGTTCTCTCTCACTCCCATCCTCCCATTCCCCCCACCCACTCCCCATCCCATCCCCCATCCACTCTCCAGGGAGCGTGAAGCCTTCCATTAGGAATCATCAAAATCTGCCAAGTCATTTGGAGCAGAGCCTAGGCCCTACCACATGTAGGTAGGCTAAGAGAATATCCCTCCATGGGGAATGGGCTCCTGAAGTCCATTCATGCACTATGGATACATCCTGGTTCCACTGCCAGAGGCCCCATAGATTGCCCAGGCCTCCTAGGTGACACCCATGTTTAGGGGCCCTGGTTTGATCCCATGTTGGTTCTCTAGTTGTCAGACTGGGGTCCATGAGTTTCCACTTGGTCAAGTCACTGTTTCTGTGGTTTTTCCCAACATGGTCTTGACCACTTTGTTCCTCACGCCTCCCTCTCTGCAACAGGATTCCAGGAGTTTGGCTCAGAGCTTAGCTGTGGATCTCTGCTTCTGCTTCCACCAGCTACTGGATGAAGGCTCTAGGATAACATTTAAGGTAATCATCAGTTTCATTATAGGAGAAGGGCATTTAAGGTAGCCTCTCCACTATTGCTTAGATTCCTAGATGGGGTCATCTTTGTGGATCTCTGTGCAATTCCCTAGTGCCAGATTTCTCTTTAAACATATAATGGCTCCCTCTATTGCTATGTCTCTTTTCTTGTTCTCCTCTATTCCTCTTCCAATTTAATCTTCCTGATCCCTCATGTTCTCCTTACAGTGACTGCACCAGTTTGCATTCCCACAAATGGTGAATGAGGGTTTCCTTTTCCCCGTATCACTACCAGCATCTGTTGTCCATTGTTCTGTGGATCTCTGTCATTCTCAAAGTTGTTTTGATTTACACTTTCCTAACTGCTAGGGACTATGAATAATTTGGGGTTATTTCTTAGCCACTTTTTTCCCTTCTTCTGAGAATTCTATGTCTAGATCTAAAGTCCATTTTTAATGGGCCATTTGTTTATCAACTTTCTTTTTTTAGTTCTTTAGGTATTCTTAATATTAATCCTCTGACAGAAGTATAGCTGCCAAAAAAATACTCTTCCATTCTGTGATCTTCCTCTTCATGAAGCTGATAGTTTCTTTAGCTGTGGAGTTTTTTAATCTTATGGTGCCACTTGTCCATTGAAGGCCTGAATTCTGGAGCAAATAGAATCCTATAACAAAGGCCCTTTCCTACACCTACATCCTATAGGTACTTCCTAGTTTTCTTCTAGCAGTTTCTGTACTTCAGGTTTTACATTTAGGTCTTTGATCCATTTGGAGTTAGGTTTTGGGCAAGGTGACAGATACAGGTCTAACTTCATTTCCTAGTATTATTTGTTAAAGATGCTTTATTTTCTCCAGCATATGGTTTTGGAATCTTTGTCAAATTTAAATGTCTGAAGTTGCATCTATTCATGTTTGGGCCTTTCGTTTTTGTTCCAATGGCTTAGATGTCTATTTTTGTAGTAGTACCACATTGTTTTTATTACCATGGCTCTGTGGTATATCTTATAGTCTGGAATTGTAAAGAGTCCATCATTATTCTCTTTGTTCAGGTTTATTTTGGCTATCTGAGGGATTCTGTGGTTCCATATGCATTTTAGGACTTATTTTTTTATTCCTGTGAAGAATGAGATGGGGGTTTTGATTGGGATTGCCCTGAAAGTGTAAATGATTTTTGTTAAGAGTGGTCATTTTTACAATACTCAACCCATAGCATGGGGTGTCTTTCCATTTTCTAGTATCTTTCTTCATATCTTCAGAAATTTGAAATATTGGGCAATTCTGGTTTAAATTTCATCTTAAAGACAACTGGAAGCCACAGATAGTTCCAAGCAGAAAGCAACATGGTCCGATTTTCCATTTTTGAACATCACTCTGGCACAGACCATGATTACGATACACTAAATGCTGGATGGAGAGATGGCTCAGAGGTTAGGAGCATTGACTGTTCTTCCGGAGTCTTGAGTTCGATTCCCAGCAACCACATGGTGGCTCACAAACATCCATAATAAGATAGGCCCTCTTCTGGCCTGCAGATGTACATGCAGGTAGAAAACTGTATACATAATAAATAAATAAATATCTTTAAAAAAATACACTACATGCACAGACCATGATTTCAATGTGAAAGTAATTCAGAACCAAAGTGTGTGTGTGTGTGTGTGTGTGTGTGTGTGTGTGTGTGTGTGTGCGCGCGCGCGTGTGTCCACATTCATGTGTGTTAATACAGGCACACACATGCTGTTATGATAAATCTCAAGGGGAATCTTGGCAGAATCCATGGCAAGTGAGAGTGACTGAGGTAGAGGGACAAACATGCCAGATAGAGTAAGAGCAGACAAGGAGAGGGGGGGGGGAGCCGTAAAGAAAGAGCAAGTGGACAAAGGTCTTACTTTTAAAGGGTCCTTTGCACCTGAGGTGATGAGGGTAATGCCTGAGTACATTCTGCCAGGTGACAGGGCAGGCCAGCATAATGCCTGAATCCTTATATGCGCTGTACACACCACAAATAAGGAAGTCACAGGAAAACCTCTGTGTTGGTCCTCACATTCTACCTTGTTTGGGATGATGTGTAGTCATTATTTTCATTATTTTCAAATTCATATGCCAGGATATCTGACTTACAAGATGACTGAAATTCCCTTGTCTCTGCCTCCCATTTCCCAGTTGTAACACAGGGATTCCAGATGCTCCATTACATATTTGACTTTTCATGTGGCGACAAAACTGAAGCTCTCAGTCTTGTTCAGTGAGAAGCACTGTGCAAATGATCACTCTCACCAGTCTCAAATAAAGCTTTATCCTGGATCTGAAGTAGCATTAATGGTGCTGGAGAAACAGTTTGGAAGTTCAGAGTACATTCTGCTCTTTCTAAAATATTTGAGTTTAGTTCCCAGCTCCCACATTAGGTCACTCACAACCACCTGTCATGTCAGCTCCAGTGGAATCCAATGCCTCTGGCCTCTGAAGATACCTGTACAGATGCACATACTCACATTCACACACACACACACACACACACACACACACACACACACACACACAAACACACACACACTTCAAAATAATAATAATAATACAATAGAAAAGAAGTAACATTTGTCCTATTGAGAGGATTCAAAAAGTCAAGTTGACAAGGTATGAAGAAAGCTTGATGCAGGTGTGAAAGAGACATCATAGACTTGCTGTGTGTTTGCACATGAATGGTTGGCAGATAGAAACCCATTTACTGAGTTTCATAATTGTGAAGATAAGTTAGAAATTAATTTATCTTTGGGTATGTAAAGTCTGACATGTCTTCGGTAACTAAGTGGAGGGGTTCAGGAAGAGTGGGACAGTGAGATGACTCAGCGGGTACCTGGCTGGCCAACAAGTCTGACAACATGAGTTCTATCCCTAGGACTCACATAGTGGAAGGAGGGACCAAACTTCCCACACACTGTTTCTTGAACCCCAGGCAAGTGCCATAAAATAAGTGAATGTGTTTTTAAATGTCAGGAAAGTAGAAGGAGGCCTTGTTTGAGGAAGGGTTTGGGGTTTGGTGCATGTATTTCCTCATTTCTTACCAACTTCTAACCAATAACTAGCAACTTGGATCATGCCCTGAACCTCTAAATTCCTTGAGTAAACACTGCTTCATTCTACATGGGCATGTTATTCACAAAGAAGTACTCTCCTCTCATTGTTTGCTTTTTTCATCATTTCTATTTTTAATTACTGTGTTTTTCTGAGATACATAGTTGCTTTTATCATCCCTGTAACTCTCACATTTCTATTCCTGGTCAGCAAGGAGATCAGACAAGGGTTATCCACATGTAATGCAGTCAAGGCAGCATGTCTTCATTCTGCTGGTATGTTGTAGCCTCTGTCAGTTTCTTCACTAGGCCTCCAGGTGAAGCCCTGAACAGCAATGTCAGCCAATTAAAAAGAGGCCCATTAAGTTAAAAACCACTGAGCTGAGTGACTCAGAAGTGCAGGAAAAACCAGTCTACCTTTCACACAGTCGTGGAAAATAGCCTAGCCTGGGGGCTTCCCAAGCCTTTATTTGCACTGATTTCAATAGCTCTTTATGAGGATAGATATCTTTTACTACTTAGTCTTTAACTTGCCAACCATTTAACATTAAGTTATGACCTAAGAGAAAGCAGCAGCAGGAAATTCAGCTAGGTAGATGGCTCCCCTGACAAAAAACAACTCAGGTCCAATAGCTTTGAAACCTCCATCCATAGGACAGAGTATAATAGAGTCAGTCTTTCCAAAGTCCCTTTGTCACCAGCCCTCTATGATATAATGCCATATTTAACAAATAGTTTTCTCACTCATTTCCCTCTAAGGAACTGCCTTACTGGGAACACGATTTCTTCTTATTTCTAGTGCTAGACTCATTCCTCATTGGTGGTTTCTAACCCAGTCTATATTCAACATCTCCTAAAGTCCTTTCTAGTACAGCTGTACTAGGCCCTCTATCTAAATATTTGCTTTCAATTGGCCCATACAGCTTGCCATAGTATTCCATAGTATTACAAGTATTTTATTTGAGTGCTCCCAAATATGCCATGTGCAGTGTGAAAGCTGCTCACAAACTTCATTTGTGATCACCAGTGTTGGTATGTTACATAGCATACATTCCCACCTTTTTTTTCTCTGTAAGCAAAACTATCAACATCATGCATGGAACAATATAATAAAGTTCCTACTGATCTAAAATACCCATGGGAATGTCCTTTCCCTGTCCAATAGTAAGTGTAACATAGTGCTGTGAGATGCTTTTCCAGCTCATAAAAGGGTAAGAAGAATATGTTAAGTGGCTCGACGTAAAGAAATGTGCATTCTTGGTATATGTGGGGGGGGTGGAGAGAGAGAGAGAGAGAGAGAGAGAGAGAGAGAGAGAGAGAGAGAGAGAGAGAGAGAGAGAGGTGGAGGTATAGAGGGATTTAGAGATTTCTCTTACTAAAAGATATAGGTAAATCTGTAAGTCCTGCAAGTACAGCTACTGTGTGGTCATGGTGCAAGTGGGGAGTGGAGGTTTGCTGGGAAAGTACTTATTAACCTAATGGTGGCTCTTAGCTTCAGGCAACATAAAAAATGTTTTATTTAAAGCAGACTATTTGTTAGAATCATTCAATAACTGAAAAAAATCAGCTGTAAGCTTTTACCTCTTAACAAAACTCCAAGCAGGACAGCCCAATGCTGTGGTGGAGGATGTTGGTCCTGCTACACTCCCTGCTCTGGTCCATCTAGTCTGGGAACTGTATGCTGCCATCCATCTGTGGTGCTATCTCTGATTCTGAGTAATGGGCTAAAGCACCTAACAGGTAGAACCTATACCAATGGTTCTCAAAGGGGAGGACTCCCAGTGGGATCAAGGTGTTTTCTTCCTCAATGAGAATTTGTCTCTTTAGTGTTGATTTTTAAAGTTTTTATCTCCTTAGGTGACCCAAAAGTAGCCTATCCCCACATATTACATCCTTAGCATCCTTCTTAGTCCCACACCAATTTGTCATTTGCAGAAAAAGCCATTAAATCCTTAAAAGAAATTGGGGTGTGGGGGAGAGTGGTAAACATTAGGCATGGCTGGGAGTTTGTACATGGTAGCATCTATTATCTAATATTATTCAATATCTCCACTTAAAATATCATTTTGGCTTATATAGAAACCAGTGAGATTAAAGCCAGAGGGAAACCAAGCATATGATATATCCAACATGTCATCTAATGTCTAGATCTCCACAGCCTAAGCTTACATGGTCATCAGACCAGTGTTCAGCCTTTGTGTCTGAACACTTTCCTCCTTACCACTGAAAACAGCACTGTCGGTGCTAACAGCCCAACAGTCAGCCTTGTCGCTCCTCTGTGAGAATCTTTGTATTTTACCACTGGGCTGTGCTGAAGGCTGAGAAAGATATTAAATATGGTCCAGGAAAAGAAAATCCCTGAAAGCCACTGTTCCAGACACCAATAGATAACAAACAGAAGAGGAACACATTTGCTGCCGTATCTGTGACTATCTCTTAGCCTGAAGAATGAAGCTCACTGCATACCAGTGAATCCCTTAAACGCTGCAGCACAGTCATTTTCATCTTGCCAGGATGGTCTCAGGAGACATGGCTAACATAGTTTCAGCTCAATTGGGTGGTTCTTTCAAAATCACATATCTGTAGAGAAGTCCTCTTGATAAAAAATATACAAGCACATGTGTAGAACTGACTTTTATACCCGTTCACACACTGAATGCTTGCTTTATTTAAATACAACTTTAAGCAATTCAAAGTCAAGAGCTCAGGAGAGAAATAACAACTCCTTCTGAACACAGTCCTACCCCAGCACCTTAGTGCAGTCTGAACACTGACAGAGTCGAACTGTCTACATAGCAGACCTTATCTGCCTTCCAGAAGTCCCCCTATGTGAGGACCTGTAAGCAGCATAGAATTTACGAGGCTAATTATAATCACCTGGATTTGTTTTGATTACTTTGTCACTTGCTTATTGCTCCCTTTCTAATTTGTTTGTGAAATCGATATGAACTAGCAGAGGATGGGCTTTTTCACTAAAGAAAAAATGAACTTTTCTTGTAGTATAATAAAAGCCGATCATTACTAGTTTCCTCCATGCAGTCTCTAATTTGATTGCCCAAATGCATGAAGGAACAGTAAGAAACTGATTCTAAAAGCCAAAGATACATTATTAAATGTGGTAACAGACATCAATTTCCTCATGATGTATCAATATATTCTTCTAAATAACAAAATATAAATAAACTGTGGTGTACAATATACCTTGTTTAGTTAATAGAAAACACAACTTCTAAAACTATAAAACATGCACAAAATATCACAAAGGCATAAAATGTGGAGATGCATGAGCATAAGACAGCCTAAATGGCTTTACAGCCTATTGTCAGCCTCCTGAACCTGTAACAGCTGTGGCCTCTCACCAGTTTTTGTCATCCTTTGGGAAGTTCAAAGGGATAAAGGCCACCCATCATTCTTGCCTCTCCCCACACATACATTTCCATCCCTGCACATATCATTGTGGAACCCTTTGCATTTTCAAAGAAACAAGAGTCATCATTAAACAAATGTCCATTAGTAAAATATCTCTCATCAGAAATTAATAGAAACAGGAATTTCTGGAAAGTAAAAAGTCATGAGTCCTCTTCTCTAATCACAAGGCCTCATTCAAAGCTATAACCTAACAGACTAATTATTAAAGGTAGTACAGCATTGCTTTGGCGTTGAACAGAGTCAGCCTTATGCCAAGAAGTAAGCATTGTGTGACTTTCTTGTTACATCTGTTTCCTAGGAGATTTTGTATCATTAATTGAGATGATTTTTTCATGTTTAGAATTCATATTCCTTTATCATTTTAACCACATCTCACAAACCTCTATAGCTTGTATGTAGCTTGAAAATAAGCAAATTTAAAATTCAATGTTGTCAAGTACAGCTAATAGCCAGTACTGCCCACTCCAATCAGAATTCATAAAACCTAAGGTAGCCATGCCAGCATCTTGCAGACACACTTACGGAAGACCAACTTTAGTGAGGTCATCTGGAGGGACACTAGAAGTTGGCTCTTTCTTGAAAAGGGTCCTGTTTTGTGTTTTACAGAAAGCATCTTACTGCAATGGAAGTTTTATGAGGCACAGGCCTTTCTGTTGCATGTGTTACTAGAACAAACACACTTTTGTGCTTTCTGAATGAGGAAATAAAATCCAAATAAAAATTGTAAGGCAGAGAAATAAAAATAATGAGAGACAGGAAAGAATGATAAAAGAGCAATCTGGGAAGTTTCTATAAGAGTAGAAAAAGTTAGGCATTTTTTCCTGCAGAAAATAAAATTATCCAATCCAAAATTAATGACTAATGATTAAAATACATGCTACATGAATGGTCTTTCAAATTATAACTATGCAGATAAAATACTCCTTCAGAAGCTTGAGGATGGTTCCCATGGTAAAATATCTACTACCACACAAACATGAGTTCCCAAGTCCAGGTCCCTAGCACCCACATCAAAAGGTAAAATTCAGGTAAAACAGCACTGAGATGGTGGAGACAGAACAGTCCTTAGAGATCACTGGCCAGCTCTTGTGGAAGTACTGAGCTCCAGCTTCAGTGAGAGATTCTTACCTTAAAAAATAAAGTGAAGATAGTAAAGGAAAAATTCCAGCATCAGACATTCAACCCCACACATACTCTCTCCCTTTGTGCTAGATTTATCTAAATAAGTGTGATTGTTGATCTGAGGTCAGGGTCAGAGTGCAAGCTGATCCTAGGGCAGCTTATAACTCATTAACTCAAGAAATGATTTGAAGGAAAGAGAGGGTGGAAAGGCTGGCCACATGCCAAGAGAATCATAGTTAACTAAGTTAATTTGGAAGGTCACAATAGCTGAAACTGGAAACTATTTTTGCATAAATGCAATATAATTGGATTCTAACACAGAGAATAAATTAAGTCCCTCATAGGCCACAGTGACTTACTTATATGCATGTAACAATGAAAAAAGAGGACATGAATTTGAAAGATAACAAGGAGGGTTATATGGGAAGGTTGGGAGGAAGAAATGGAAGATAGAAGTAACATAATTATGATATAATCTAAAAAAGAAAAGAAAACAGTGTAGATGGAATAGGAGAAGGAGAAAATCACTGCAACACCATAATGAAAACTGCTGCCAGTAAGATCCCCTGAAGCAAGGTGGACATAGCTGGGGGAGGACAAAGAAACATTATATGTATACATCAAATACAGCTTGAAACAGGGAAGATAGCAAAGGATCAAGCAATCAAGGATAGCTCTTTAGTGCAAAGCCTGTGCCTATCATGCATCCCTCCAACATACACACTGGGAAGGACACCAGGCCTTTGGGTCATCTCCAAATCCATAACCTCAATATAATCATGAGAAAACATCAGAAAGATCCAAACTGAGGATCCAAATTGAATCTGAAATGTCTCCATAGGCTCACGTTTTGAATGTGTGCTCCGCAGCCAGCAGCTGTTTGGAGGATCCTGTAGAGTCCTTAGCAGGTGACACCCAGCTTGTAGGAGATCACTAGGGGTTAACATTTGATTTATAGTTCTGATTTTACAGTCTCTTCTACAGTGTTTCAAGGGTCTCAGAGTGAAAGCCATAGATGTCCCATTTAGAGCTGAGCACTCTAGACATAAACACAGGGCAGCACAGTAACAGTGACATCCACATTTATGAAATATAAGAAAAGGAGACAATGGTCTCCTCTGCAGCTCTCTGCCCATATTCTTATCTGCATCACTCTCATCATTCATGCAGTGTTTTCCAGTTGGAATCAGACAAACAAACTTAGACCCTTGTTGATTAGAGCTCATGTGCCATTGTCAGATTATTTAAGGACATCAGTTGACAACAACAGAAGCAACACTGAAGACCATCTAATCCAATGCTTCTCAGCCCTGTCAGACCCAGTGTCTTTGTTTGGTTTTGGCTTTTCTTGTTGTTTTTAACAGATATTTTACAGTGGTCCCTTTTTATCTTACAGCTGAAATCCAAATATTATATAACCAACTGACACACAATTTGAAATGCATGTGGGCAAGCCTGTAGTATCTATAATTAAAGGGAGGATGGCAGAAAATTAAGTTCAAATAAAATAGTATACATTCTACAATGAATGTGTTTGAGTACAGCTATACAAAGAAACACAAGAAAGTAGTCAGATACTCAAGTTCTGCATAAATTATCCAGGCTGTTACTGCTACAAGCGTAGATTGGCATGAGCTTTACAAGTCAAATTCTTTAAGGGACTTACTGTTAGCACATTACTTCCTAGATGGTGAACAACTCTTTGAAAGTCCCAGAGAAAACAAATTAAATTTAATCCCAAGGTGCACCTGCTGATTCCTGTGAAATGTAACACCTGTAAAGTGTGTGGCTGCATTCGCTGACACGACACAGAGAATATGCTGATGTATATGTAAAAGGGTTAGTCTCTAGGTCAGAAACTCAAAATATGTTTCACTTCCATCTTCAAGGTCCTCAGGGAGGCATTCAAAGCCATCCTAGAAAAATAATATTGTTGTCTCCCATTTTGATCCTGGAGCATTTCTAGTTTCTGCCACATAGGCGTGAGTGGAGTTTCAGCAACCAGCTTGACAACTAAAAACATCCCCTATACATTACTGAAATGTACACAGCACATCAAACCATTAATACAAACAGACCAGTGTTTGACAGAAATGGAGGCTGGGTTCCACATTGCTACTCTGCTGTGGTCACAGAATTGGCTAAAGGATTGATGTTATACAGGAAGAATGAACATTTCTCCCCTCTATTCACTTCTGCATCTCCTCCATTCATCAGCCTTTAGTGTTCAATATGTAAACTGGAGCTTTCACATTCCCCATCAACACCAAAATCATAAAACTTCTGCCCTTCTTTAAAACATATTTTCCCATGAGATGTATTAGCTATGAGCCAAAGACATTAGTCCAGGAATTTCCTGTAAATATGTTTTTGGACCCACGCTCCCTTTTTATATGTTAGTCCCAAGACAAATATGATAAAATACTCAAGGATTTGTCCCTAAAACCAGGAAGAAATGTGATTAGTTTAAAGTGTGGCTCCAGGCACTGGCATGTGGCACATTGTTCTACTAGAGAATCTCAGAGGCAGAACCCCAGGTTGAGAAGGGAGTTGGGGAGGATCTGGTAGTATTCTATAAGTCCTGTGGCTTCCTGTTCTTTCTTTCAACACAATGTAACAAATGTCCAAGAAGACAGGGCTGGGAGGTGGTGTGAGGATGTCTCATAGTTGAGCATAGTCCAACTGAAGACACAGTCCACCTAAGCCACTTTGAGACACATTACCTTTTGGCAGGAATAACATCATGTCATTTTTTGCTACTGGGGGACTTGGTTAGTTGACATTTTCTGCAAGGATTTGTTTTGTTTTGATTTTACTGTGCTGGGAACAAACCTAGAGTCTTCCCTTTGCTAAGTGAGAGCACTAACATTGAGTTACATCCACTAAAGTCTTCCTTTTGCTAAGCGAGTGCACTAACATTGAGCTACATCCCCAGCCATCATGCACTTAATGTAATGTTAGACAACTAGTTCCCTAACTACCTCAGAATGATGGAAGTGTTTACCACGAATATGTTTTTCTTATGCCAAGTACCCTTTGTATACAGCTTACTATTGGGTGAGATAAAACTATAATGTGCTGCAGTTTCTTTCTCTGATTTCATAGTACTAAATTACAGTTCTTTGTACAAAAAGAAATTGTTTCCAGGGAAATGTGCTTAGTATTGTATTAGCAGTCTTTGCACTGACAAAATTCCTAAACAACCTGTCAAAATGACAAAAACTTTTCAGTAGTCACAGTCAGATAAATTAGACACTGATCCAGCCCCACATAAAGGTTCATTAAAATTATCTAATTTAAGTTTCATGAAGCTGTGTCTGAAATAGCATTTCATAAGAAATGCTGTATGCTTTTCAGAGAAATACTGTTGGCATATTTAAAGCCCATCAAAGTTATCACTCATTAGGGATTTCTGTTAGATGACACTTAACAAGAAGTCAATTGTACATTTTAGGAAGGATTAATATTCAGTGAACAAATCAAAAGGCATTTTGTTCATCAAAGATTAAGTGCTTCAGAGGTATTAGAGTATAAGAAATTTGATGGTTAATTCACTTTAAAATATGGACTTTTGAACTAAATGTAAAGTACCAGATTCTGGCTTTTTAACTAGAAAATACATTTTTATACTTACCAATCTCCAAATCAAGACAGAACGCTGTTGTAATTCAGAGTAGTTCTTTCCTTTCCTTTTTTTTTTCTTTTCTCCCATGTGCTTCTACTGCTACTACTGGCACTACACAATACAGGCCCTGAAGCAAATGCAGTGTGAGTTGAGCCTTCATCTAGCTCTAAAACAGATTCATCTTTTGCTTTCCTACTAGATGAAAATACAACCTAAAAATTCAGGGACAACACATTTGGCTACATTCAGCTCTACTTGAGACATATGGACTACTCGCCAGGTATAGCAAGCCAGGGATAGCAAAGCATGTGGTACGGAATCTTCCCTCGGGAAATTGGATAAATGAAAGGAAAATGAAGGAAAGGATATCCTAAGTTAATGTGTGCCCTGGTTTTCCTAGATTACCATCTTGACACAGTGAGTGTAGAGTCATAGAGAAGACTCAATAGAGATATTACCTGGACCAGGTTGCTCTGTGGGTCTGTGAGGGACTCTCCTGATTACTGAGTGATGTGGGGGAGTTCCAAGTGCACTGGGAAAAGCACCATTCATCAGACAGATGGCCCTGCTCTGTATAAAAGAACTAGCTGATCCCTCATGTTAAGATGGCAGAATTGGGGAAGGGATGGAGGGAGAAAGCAATGAAAGAGATATCTTGAGTGAGGGAGGAATTATAGGATTAGGAAGAAAACTGGTGTTAGGGAAATTCCCAGGAATCCACAAAAATGACCTCAGCTAAGACTCCTAGCAATAGTGGAGAGGGTCCCTGAACAGCCCTTCCCCTTTAGTCAGATTAGTGACTAACCTAATTGTCTTCATAGAACCTAAATCCAGTAACTGATGGAAGCAGATGCAGTGACCCACAGCCAAGCACTGGGCTAAGCTTCTGGAGTTCAGTTGAAGAGAGGGAGGAGGGATCATAAGAGGAAGGGGGTGGGTCAAGATCATGATGGAGAAAACAACAGAGACAGCTGACCTGAGCTAGTGGGAGCTCATGGACACTGCGATGACAGCTGGGGGCATACATGGGGCTGAACTAGACTCTTTCAATGTGGGTGACTTGATCTGTTTCAGGGGCCTCTAGTAGTGGAACCAGGACTGATCCCAGATGCATGAATTGCCTTTTTGGATCCCATTCCCTTGATACAGGGGAGAGAGTTGGTCCTGCCTCAACTTGGTATGCCAGACTTCTCTGACTCCCCAAGGGAGGCCTTATACCCTCTAAGAAGTGGATGGGGGTGTTGGGAAGGGAGGAAGGTGAGGGAGGTAGGAGAAGGGGAGAGAGGGTTAACTAGGTTTGGTATGTAAGATTTTAAATAAAAAAAATTAAAAAAACAAAATTTTATGACAACAGTGAAAATTTAAAAAAAAAGAGAAGAATTAGCCAGTTGAGCCAGTGAGGGAGCTAAAAAGTAGGCCCTCCAGTAGAGTTCCTCAACAGTTCCTGCTTAAGTTTCTGTCCTGACTTCCTTCCATGATGGATTATGAACTGGAAATACAAGCCAAATAAAGGCTTGCTTGCCCCAGATGGTAGAATTGTTTTGGGAAAGATTTGGTAGTATGACCTTGTTGGAAGAAGTATGTCACTGGGGATGGGCTTTGAGGTTTCAAATGTCTATGTCAGGCCTAGTCTCTCTCTCTCTCTCTCTCTCTCTCTCTCTCTCTCTCTCTCTCTCTCTCTCTCTCTCCTCCTTCTCCTCCTTCTCCTCCTTTTCCTCCTCCTCCTCCTCCTCCTCCTCCTCATCATCATCATCATCATCATCATCATCACACACTCTCTCTCTGTCCATATTTGGAGATTAAATGTTAGCTCTCTGCTACTGCTTCGGCATACTCCCACCATAATATAATGGTCATGGGCTCACCCCCTGAAACTTTAAGCAAGCTTCCAATTAAAAGGTTCATTTTATAAGCTGTCTTGGTCATGGTGTCTCTTCACAGCAATGCAACAGTGACTAAGGCAAATACTGTGGAGAAGAGCAACACTAGCTTTGATGAATTATTCATATACTGCAGTGATTATGGGAAAAGTGAGGAAAACTAACACGCCTTTGAAAGAGTGGAAGCCTTTATGACTATGACCAGTTTAAGTCAATGTGCTTTTTATGCAAATCTAAGCACATTCTCACTGTGGTCATCTGAGATTAGCATTTGTGTTAAGTTAGCAAAAATGCAACAGTGCCCTGCTGCAACTCTTTAAGCAACCTAGCCAAGTCCCAGTATACCTTCTGGCCAGTTCTCAGCACTCTGAACAAAGGGCCACTTTTTCTACTGCAAAGAAATCCTATTGCTGCAGTGTGTTTTCTGGATACACTTCCCACCTTTGATGAAGTCCAGGAGGAATCTCAACAAGATGTTCTGCCCCAAAGGTTGATCTCTTAGCTAGTACTTGACTCTCTAACATGCGTCTTGGCAGGATTCTTTATGTGCCATGCTTGAAGATATTCTGATAGTGATTCTCACCCTGCTGTAAAATTATTAATTATTAGAAAACCCATTACTTTTAATAATTACCCGTGCCTAAAAGAAATTGTGCTGAGGTACATGCAAACTAAAATCCCAAACTCAGCTACTTAGTAGTATGAAACTATCTTTAAAACAAGAGGAGCATTATAATCAGCATTTGAAACAGAAAGCATAATTTTCCTAACTAGAAAATAAATAAACACACAGAGGCTTGTATTATTTATAAACTGTTTGGCCGATGGCTTAGGCTTCCCATTGGTTAGCTCTCTCTTAATTATTAACGCAAAACTATTAATCTATGTATTTCTACATAGTCTCATTTTACCAGAGAATGCCATGTATCCTATCTTCCTGACAGCTACATACCATCTCCCCGGCAGCTCCCTCTTTGCCTTCCTCTTCCCAGAATTCTCCTAGTCTGGTAGCCCTGCCTATGCTTCCTGCCTCACTAGTGTCCAATAGGCATTTATTCATCAACTAATAAGAGAAACATATATTCACAGAATACAAAAGAACATTCCCCCATTATACAAGGCCTGGGATATGGCTCATTTGGTAGAATGATTGTCTACCATGTGCTAAGTCCTGAGTTCAATTTGTAGTACTGCATAGAGCAATCATTGTGGAGCATGCCATAAAATACAGAATTAATAAAGTTCATACATCCTTGAAACTGTGTTTTAAAGCTTGTTGCTATCCTGTGTTGTATCTGTATACCAACTCTGTCAAGCTGTTGCAATAGTGTAAGATAAGTTAATGAAGCTTCAGAAAACGTTGGCCTGGGAATAGGATAAGAAAGCAAATAAACTGTTTTTCATCTACTTAATTCAGTGGCTGCATCTTGATTACTAAGTCAAAGCTAAATATAGCATTTCCCTAGAATCTGATTAGTCTGGAGCTCACTTAGTTAAAGTATGAAATTTCTTTTTGTTATTATAAAAATTATGGGTCATTGAACAACAGAAACTCTATTCTGCATTCAGATAAAAAGTGTAACATTTCAAAGAGGAGTTTCTTACACTTACTATTGGGTATAAGGACAAACATTTGTAGATTTTTGTTAGGGTTTAGTCTAGTTTAGTAAATTAGTGATTGTACCTTCTCTTCCAATATCCATGGCTTCACAAGTACTTAGCTAGATTATCAGTGTTAGACTTGTCCCCCGCCCCCACATACACCTGTCACTATCTAAAAACCCAAAAGCCTAGTTACAAACTACTACCACAGAAAACTCTTTGTTCTTCTTTATACCAATCTAGTGGTGATTTTCTATGGTTAATTCTTCATTTGGTTTACAGGTAAATGACACTGTTGACTAAGTTCCTATGTGTTCCATAGAGTGAGAGTAACTAGTCTGATGGTGACATTGGTTTATGGTACTTGCTAGTTTAGTATTTGCCTTGAGCTGCCCACCACCTTACTCTCAGACACCTTTGCTGGGTAAGCCATGTCCTCCATTTCCTACACACACACCCCAAAGTCTCCTCTAATTTCCCTCCTGCCTGTAGTCATCTCCACACCCGTAGGCATGGGTCTATATTTGTGGCATTTGAACTTGCTTTCTTGAAGAGCCATCTTTGACTAGTGAAATGCTCCATTCCTCTTCCATCTTTTTATCTGTCCTGTCCATCTCTGCATACACAGGCCTAGGTACAGACCCTAGTTAGGAACTCATCTTTCCCAGTTCAAATTAAACATCTCATTTGCAGCTTTACATTCTCTAGCTGCTCAGATCATGCAGCTCCTTTACTGACCTGACCTAAAAAAGGCCAGATTATCACATCAGACACACAACCAAAGAAAGAAGTCCACATGCCCAGGTCAAAGAGCAAAAATAAAAGGAACAGGAATAGAATAGATAACATGGCTCTTAACAAAACCCACTAGTCATACAGAACTATTCTCTAATGAGAAACACCTAGAGGAACCGCAGTACAAAGAATTTTAAAGGACAATCATAAACTTTATCATAGAATTCAAGGAATTTAAAGAAGATTTAAAAACTCCACATCATTAAACTACCAAAGGGTAATAATAAACACTGAAGTGATGTCTAAGATAATGAAAATATATGGACGAATGAAATGATTAAGACAGAGTCCCTCCCCCATGCCTCTCTCCAAGATTCCCAAGATCCCTTATTACTAAAGTAGGCCAGTATCTCAATGCTGAAAAGGTATATTTTAATTGGGAATATTACAATGAGCTATGTAATATGATACTATAAGAGGAATAAAAGTGCCACCTGAGTGATGAATCTTAAGTTAAAGTTTTTCTTCTTTGGCAACATTAAAAATTGCAAAACTTTAAACAAAATAAAAGTTTTAAACTAATGAACTAGAGTATGGTCATAGGGAGTCATAGGGGACTCTGTAAACGGCAGTTTCACTGTCAGTCCTGTCTGATAGCCTCTTCCAAATAACCACTCAGAGATTTATATTAATTATTAATGCTCAACCAATAGTTCAGGTTTATTACCAGATAACTCTGACATAAATTAACCCATATTTCTATCTATGTTTTGCCACATGGTTCAAGCCTTGTTACCTCATTTTCTATACATCCTGCTAGCTGGACAGCTGGCAGGCATCTCTCGATACTCTGCCCCTCCTCCTCTGAGTTCTCAGTTTTATTGTTCCACTTAACTTTATCCTGCCTAGATATTGGTCAAACAGCTTTTTATTATTATTAACCAATGATAGGAATACATATTCACTGTATACAGAAAGATCATCCCACAGCAAGAACCATACATGTATCAACAGTCTCTTCTTTGGGAGCTTCCTTTTAATAGCCTAAGCTAGAAACAACCCAGAAAGCTGTAACCAGAAACTGAATAAACAAATTGTGGTAAAACTGTACACCATACAGTTTCATAATATCCATCCCCAAATAGGAGTAGGACAATTAACTACTAATGCATAGCAAAATATGGTTGAATCTAGAAAACATTAAGCAAGTAAAGATGTGTTACAGTGCCTCCTACAGGAGTCAAATTGCAAGAAGTTCCAAAGAAGTCTAACCAGATCTATAGTGATTGACACTATATCTGAAATGGCCTAGGATCAGTACCAAAGAGGTGAATTAACTGCATGGGACCCAAAGAAAATTTTGGAGGAATGATTAAAATGTTGGTTATGATAGGAGTTACATGAGAATTTACTTATCAAAATTTACAGTGCATTTAAAAGAGGAACATTATATATGTTGATATTTAAAGAGAGATTAGAAAACATCAATGAAGTTTATTTTTAAAAAAGTAGGACCTACAAACAGGTCAGTCCCTTCTGACCATGTGAAAAGTCTGAAAGATCCCCCTTGAAAGATAGTTCTTTCATTAATGCATTTTGATGTACCTTTTTTGAAGCTAGGTACTCCAGTCTTTGCCCTTCAAAAATATGACGAAAGGTGTGTGTTTTCTTGCTTCAAATCTATCAAAAAAGCCTCACCAGAGCAACTTAAGAAATCTAATAACTGCTATTTCATATCAACAAAAAGCCCAAATTATCTGACTCACACTTGAGAAAAGTAAGGGCAGAAACTGACCGGAACTCTGATAGAAGAGCAAAGGGGACATGGCAATTTGGTGATTATGCTGCCTCCCTAGAAAGTCTGAGAACAAAGGATTGTAGAGGGCTTTCTGAGAGCCCAGTGCCTAGAGAGGACTCCACTGGAGTCGTTTTAGGTCTTGTCTAAGAGAGTGGACTAGAAACATGAACGGCACTCTGCAAAAAGTAGTGAGATGGAAAGGACTGAGTGCCCATGGACAAGCAGTAAGCTTCATAACACAGGGAACATCAGAGAGTGCCTTCCCTCCTCAAGGCAGTTCCAAGTAGAAGGACTATAGAGTGATCTCTAACCAAACCACAAGAGAATCCTGGGCCCAGAACTGTATTTAAATCTTGACCATGCCCACAGAGAATGGAAGCAGCTTTTTCACTACCAGTTAAGAACTTTCTTGCCCCCTCTAATATCCTCAATATACCTCTACCAGACTTTAATAAATTAAAGCACTCAGAAATCATGGCTGGTGGGCATGAAGAAAAAAAATCAGTATTCAAGCATAGAAAGGGAGAAAGGGAGAATCGGGTGTCTGTAGACTCCATTCCCTGCTGCATGCATGCCATTCCTGGATGTTTGACAGATTTTGCTTGGAACCAAGACTGCAGTGTCTTCTGGTCATTTTGGTCATCAATAGTAAGGAAATACTCCAAGTGAAAGAAATTTAAGGAGTAAAGCACCTAAAAGTAAATTGATTTCTGATTCTATCCCATGATTTGTGCTTGTTCAAAAGCACAATCAACTCTGATCAATACTCATCAGAGGTGATTAGGCCAGGAGGGGACAACTGCATTAGATATAACCACCACAGAGAGACCAAGCAAGCTTGGAGACAAAGTCAAGAAACATACTCTCCATACATAATCTCTGTGATGGTCGAGTCTTATCTATCAACCACATCATACCACATGGTGCAGTTCCACCAACTCCTCAGTCTCCAGAATTATACCCTCTAGTGATTCTTATCTCTCCTCCACTGTGGGAAAGTTTAAATTCCACTCTGTAGCTGTGTTATTTAGCCCCCACAAAGTCAGGTCTAAGTCCTCATCTCCTACTTTTTGGTTAAACGTTTAATGAATTGATTTGATTTCCTCTTCCTCTCCCCCATCCTGTGAAGGTCTGAGGACAATCTCAGATACCAGCCTTTGCCTTCTACCATGTTTGAGACAAGGTCTCTCTTACACACCATCGACTACAGCAGGGAAACTGGCCCTTGAGCTTCCAGAGATTCTTGTCTCTGCCTCTCCACTTGCTTTTATGTGGGTTCTGGGGATCTGAACTCAGGTCATCCAGCTTAAACAGCAAACACATTACCTACTGAGACATCCCCCAGCCCCTGTTTCTTCTCTCTAAAACTTAAAGAACTTTTGTCTTATGCATACCATATTTGTTAAGTAATTAATTACTGAATATAGTAATGGAAGACCAATCCAGTCAAACACACAAACTCTCAGACCACCATTCAGCTTTTTCTTGTGATATTTTTATTCAATTATGTTTATGTTTTCACTCTCAAAGTAGAATGGAGTCATAATTATCATTTAATAAAGGACTAATCTGAAGTGTCATTTGTATTCATTGTTAAAAAGTTAAACTGACTAGGGTCTCCATGTTCTCACCAGGTCAGGTCAACTGTTTCTGTGGGTTTCTCCAGAACCATCTTGGCCCCTTTGCTCATTCCTCCTCCCTTTCTGCAACTGGATTCCAGGAGTATGGTTCAGTGCTTAGCTGTGGGTGCCTGTTTCTGCTTTGAACATCTACTGGATGAAGGCTCTAGGAATGGTAACCAGGGTAGACACCAATCTCATTATAGGGGAAGGGTGTCAAAGGCATCCTCTTCACCACTACCTAGATTCTTAGTTGGGGGTCATTCCTGTGGATCCCCTAACATTTTCCCTGTGCCAGATCTCTCTCCAAACCTGTACTGTCTTCCTCTATCAAGGCATCTCCTTTCTTGTCCTCTTGTATTCCTTCCTTGTCTCAGTCCTCTTGTTTTTATCTCCCCTCCCCTTCTTTCCTTCCCACCTTCTTCCTCCCCCGCCTCATGCTCCCACTTTGCTCAGGGGTTCTCGTCCTACTTCCCTTCTTAGAGGAACTGTGCAATCTTCTCTTGGGGTCCTCCCTGTTTCCTAGCTCCTCTGGCAGTGTGGATTGTAGACTGGTAATCCTTTTCTCTTGGTCTAAAATTCATATATGAGTGAGTGCATACTATGTTTGTCTTTTTGTGACTGGGTTTCCTCACTCAGGATGGTTTCTTCTAGTTCCATCCATTTGCCTTCGATTTTCAAGATTCCATTGTTTTTTGTTTTTTGTTTTTTTTTTCTGCTGAGTAGTACTCCATTGTGCAAATGTACCACATTTTCTGTATCCATTCTTCAGTTGAGGGGCATCTAGGTTGCTTCCAGTACCCTAGTCATAAAGTTGGGGGAAACAGCATTGGACTGAACCAAGCCTTCTGAATGTGGGTGCCAGCTAGGAGGCCAAGACAGTCTATGGGACCTCTAACAGTGGAGCCAGTCTTTAACCCTACAGCACAAATGGACTTTGGGAGCCTGTTCCTTATGGAGGGATACTATTGCAGCCCAGATACAGCAAGGAGGGCCTAGGCCATCCCATAAATGATATGGCGGATTTTGAAGGTCCCCTGTGGAGGACCTCACTATACCTGGGGAGGAGTTGGGGAACGGGTTGGGGGGGTTGGGAGGGAACATGGGGGGATGGGAGGGCAAGGGAATGGGGGGGTGGATATGTAAATATGAGTGTCTCTAAAATAAAAAATTAAACTGCCTGATTTTTCCCATCAAAAAGAAATAAGCAAGGATGGTCATGTGTCTGTGATAAATACTTTCAAGTTCATTTTCAAGAGGCAAAGAAAGAAACTGTATCTTTGGGTAACAATTTCTCATTTTAGAATGCAATGTCTGAGAATAAAGAGTTAACAAAACAATCTCTCTAATTTTTGGTCAACTTGTCCTGTCTATTCAGATCAGTATCAATGCCAGGGTCAGTGTCTGCCAGCTTCCTATTAGGTTCAACCATCCCACCAGACAACACTGCTAGAAATGACAATGACCCTGGGTGAGTAAATTAAACAGAGGAACTATAAATTTTACATGCCTACACAGTGGATGGGTCTACCATGTTATAACTTCCATGAGTTTGTCTTTACTTCTGACATTTTTAAGAGATAAGCCTATAGATTTGCTATAAAATAAAATACAGTAGTTCTAGCCAGGCATACCTTCCTGGTATGATGAACAAGATGAACATTCCTGTGCAATGTTCATCTTGTTAGTTGTTTTGTTTTTTTGTTTTATTCTTTTGGTTTTTCGAGACAGGGTTTCTCTGTAGCTTTGGAGGCTGTCCTGGAACTAGGTCTTGTAGACCAGGTTGGTCTCAAACTCACAGAGATCCGCCTGCCTCTGCCTCCTGAGTGCTGGGATTAAAGGCATGCACCACCAACGCCCAGCTTGTTAGTTCTTTTGAAGTATTTATTTCTTTTCCATTGGCAAACAACTGTTTATATTTGTGGTGACTATTGTTATCATTAAGTATTTATGTAATTATCAAATCTGAATACCTGGTATATTTCTATCTCTTTATTTCTTTGTGTTTGGAATTCATAAAGTATACAAAAGGGTAGATGGAAGATGACTTGGTTGATAAAATGCTTGCTGTGCAAGTATGAGGACAAGAGTTCAGATTCTCAGAACCATGTAAAAGCTAGGCAGCTATTACCACCTGTAATCCCAGCACTTGAAAGGCAGAGACAGAGAATCACTGGGTGGGGGGCATCTGGCTATATAGACTAGCTGGTATTGGTAAGCTGGTAATAATCACTAATTTCCTTTGAGTTCAACTTTTCTATCTTGATCTTGTTCTCTTGCAACCTGATCTGTACTGTTACACAACTGCTATGTTAGACTCTCACAGAATAACTAAAGTTACATGACCAGAGAAACTGCATTCCTTCTCTTACAGCTCCTGAGCACACCGGGAATCAAGGATGACATAGGAAGGATGATGTAAGAAGTGAGTTTAATGTCCAGAGAGGTCATGAGCAGTGCTGGGAAGTTGCTATGGTGCCCATCTTTAAATTTGTAATTGCAACTGGAGGAAGTAAGTGAAAGTCAAGCTGCTTCACTAAAGTACAGGGACTAAAAGTGGGATGAGAGTAATCCCCCTGAAGCCTGGAGTTCTTACTAAAAGGAAGAGTCAAAAAGTCCAGTACTTAAAATAGCAAGTAATTACCAGACCTTTGACTCCTCCCACATAGACATCCAAGCCCGTACGATTTCAAATTCTTGCCTCAACCAAATGACAAAAATTTGCATGCAGGGAACATAAAACTATTCAGCTAAACATAATAAAGTTTCAAACACAGGTCTGGGAGATGACTCAGTTGATTAAGTATTTGTTGCACAGAAAGATGTCAGTTCTGATCCCCGGCACCCACCTAAAAAGAGACCTATGATCGATGGCTATAATCCCAGTATTGAGGAGTAAAGGTTGGGGGATATCCCTGGGGCCTTCTGACCAGCCAGTTCCAGGTTCAATGAGAGTCTGTCTCAAAAAAATAAGGTAGAGAATAATTGAGCTAGACACCTGACCACTGACCCTCCATGTGTACACTTACCATGTATACACTTTTGGTGTACCACACCAAAAGTAAATTCCAAAGACAAATAAATCTATCATAAAGCAGCAGTGGGTGGTAGTTCCTCTTTAGACATGGTAATCTATAATTCAACTTTTACCTACGAGTTAAGAGTCTCATCAAAGACTTAGCAGCTAACAAAACCAGATGCCTTTATTTAAATTTCTATTACTTTCCTCCCATCAAATTGTTTCAAGTGAAAATTTTTTAAAAAATTAATTTCTCCCCAAGAAGCTATTAAAATTGCCATTTCTAAATGAAAAGAATCCTAGTGTGAAGTGGCAGTCTCTAGCTCTAGCTGGCTGTTGATTATATTTTTTAAAAAAACTTCCACTAATTTTCTGTCATTTTCACCTAAAGAATGGGAACAGTGTGGCTCACTGGGCTGAGAAACACAGGAATAAACATCCACAAGCAGCAAGGAACCTGCACTGAGGCACCGAGCAACATCCTGTGGGCACCAGCAAAGCCATCCTCACAGGAATTTTAAGTCCCATCTACAAAGGCTTCTCAGCCTAACATTTCCCATTTCTCTCATCATGTGATAAAAATCTGTGACTCTGAGAAAAGCAGACATGAAGAGAGAGAGAAAGCTTGACTTAATCAAATCTGAGATTGTGAACCACAGACAACTTACAGAAGGGTGATACTGGAAAATGTCCATTACTTGTGCAAATATGTCCATGCTCTGAAATTTGGGTTTTCACAGGGTTTCAGGCATCTCCCTCTGGTGAACAGAAAGGATCTGACAAGGCTGCCTTGACAAATATGGCCCAGGTTCACCAAAGAGGCCGTGTCACACCTAGGAGTACCGTGGCATTTGGAAAAATAGCATTGCAGGCTTCAATGTGCATTAGTGTCCTTGAGTAGCTCCCAGACCAGTGTATGAGAAAGGACCCCAAACAAGTAATGTAAGCAAGGTCCTTCCCTGCCCACTGTCCTTCATCAGAGTGGGATAAAGCATGGAAAACTTTTTATCAGATTTCATTAACTCCATTCCACTCTGCTAGCTGCTCTGTTTCTGTCTAGAAGACATACTGTTAAATTGCATCCCTTCCCACTCAGTCAGACCCTGTGAGCATAGCTGAGTTCATGTACCCTAAACTATGGAGCTTTTCTGAAATAAATTACTGCAAAAGAAAAAAGCCAACAATATAAAAGCTAAGGGACTGTTACTACAATGATTGTAGCATCCTATAACCTGCTCTTCTCTTTATTAACAAAAAAGTGAACATCAATTTGACATGCTGCTATCACCAGAGCATGAAGAAAGTGAATACCACCCTGATACATATGAGCGCCATAAATGAGAACCTACCCTATTCTAATAAACAAGTGGGAGGGAGAAGGGAAGGGAGTTGCTTTCCTAATACTAGGCTTGATAGAAAAGAACTGCTTCCAAATAGTTCTTTCTAATCTCCCTGATTTTAAAAGGGCAGAAAAACAGTTAATGGGGATTAGTATACAAAAGAACAGCAGAGCTGAAAGAAATTTTAAAGAGGACATCATCCACTAATTTCAAGAGACTTATGAAGATCAGGCACACATCTTAGGTAACAGGGAAGTCAGGAACACCAATCAAAGTGAAACCCTCCACCATGGAGGTCAAACCTTCATTATTTAAGGTCTGTCATTAGACTGGCAACAGGGTTAGCTCTATGGTTCAGTCTTAGCAACTTAAACGGGCTGTTACTTTCAAGACTCAGATCTACCAAGTTTAGCATTGTGTTTATATGGGAAAACAGATCTTAGTTTTTAAGGAAACTTGCCAGCAAATAAAACACCAGTGTTGGCTTCATTCTTGTGTGAAAATACAAGTTTTCCATCCTTTTTTTTGCTCTTAATTGGAACTGTTTGTTGTCATTTTTTATTGGTACTTCTCAATCATTAGCCCCAAATGTAAATATTGGATGATTAATAATCAGTGTCAATACAGATTTGACTTCACATAAGAGCTGTCTTGAAGGAGAAAACCATCAGGAATTGGGACTGTCAAAACACCCCATTTTATAATGTTGCTCAAGTTCAGGTTTTCTCCTTGAAATTCAGCAGACACTGAGACTTCCAAGGCTGACATCAGCTTTGACATTTTTTCCTCTTTGAAACAAAGGTGCTTAAGGTTCTCACACACCAAGTGAGGGTCCATCCTACTGAAAGTGCTAAAGGGTTTAACTGTTGGAGAGGCACAGCTTGAAATGCATCATAAACTAAAACCATCAACAGAGTATTCCATGTTGCAGTCTTCTCACTGTCTTAATGGCAAAAGCTTTTGACACCCAGCAATGTGTTTAGCAGCCTAATGGAAAGCAACAAAATATAAAATGAGAAAAATTGTAAGTCACCTTGCAAAGTCCCCTTGCTGAACGTGAAATAAAATTGAATAAAAATGACCACAATGTGACCTGTTGAGTATGTTCTATTTTAGTCTAACTTCAATAAAGCATTAGTTGTTTTCACTCTTGAAACTTAAAATGCCTTAGGTCCATTATCCTGGGAGAGCTAAGACAGAAATATACCTCTTACATTTACTGTCAGCATTATAATAAACATTTTATTGTGACCATTATCTGAGGCCTGTTCTCATTTTCAATTCTGTGGTGTTTACCACCCAAATATTTTATAAGAAAGAAATGTGAATTTGGGAGATGGACTGAAACTGCTAACGTTGGAAATTATCATATTTAATGCCTTCATCAATAAGGTTGCTTGCTGTTCTCCGCACTTACTTGAAAGCCTGATGGCATCAAAAATATAAAAATAAAAAAAAAAAAAACAGAAAACAAGCAGAAGCAGAAGACAGCCCAAGAGCAATGACATGGCATGGCAAGCAAGAACAAAAGAAGGCACATGGGAAGAGGCATAGAGGGCATGAGTCAGAGACAGAGCTCAGAGAAAGCAGGAACAGGAGTGAAGCCTGTGGGTGAGGGGACCACAAAAGTCAGGGACTCGGGGTTGAAGAGAGAGAAAACCTGATACAACTTCTGAGGATCATTAGTCTTAAAGGCAAAGAGAAATGCTAGCCAATGGAAAGGAAGGTAAAATGGTGATTAGGTGGTGATACCATGAAGTTGTGTGTCAGGTCATCACTCAGAGCTAAGTCTCCAGGGAACTCTCACACTGGTGTACACCCTATGAGCTGTAACTAACTACTCTTTTTTTCCATACTGCCTATTTGAGGATATTTATATCATAACCAGTCTTGAAACACACAGAAAGTGTCTCCCCCTAGAATAAGGGCAAGCAAGCTCTACTTCCATTATAAACGTTTCAGGAATCTGTAGCTCTGAGCTACTCTTGTACATGTCAAACTACCTCCTGTTGACCTAGCTCTTCCCAATATGGAAATATGAGACTACTTTGTAGTAACATTCTGGCTAGTGCTGTTACTATATTAAACAGCTCATTGCCTATGGGTCAGGAGTCTAATACCCCCAACCAGAATCCTTGCAACTATTTAGCTTAGGTATTTAGTTTTGCGTATTATTTAGAATCTTTATATCCCTGTCAATTTAGACAGTAAGAACGGAATGCTAAAAAAGAAGTACATGGATTTTGGAAGAGAAAAAATGAGGATATTTAAGACAATCTGAAGCAAGACTGTGAGAATTTCTTATAAACATCTTGATAGAATGGTATGGTCTGAGAATAATAAATAGCTCTCTGATAAACAGTTAAGTTGAGGGAGAAAACTGGGAAGGTGGTTACCTTGTTACTGGAGGGAGAAAACTGGGAAGGTGGTTACCTTGTTACTGCAAGGAAAAAACTTTGTAGAAACTGCCTAAACCATAACCTGGTTGATGGAAACTCTCCTTTGAGGAAAATGACTCATGGCTAATCAACTGTAACTCTGCTGAAATAGGTAGAAAGTATTAGGTTCCTGTTAGTTTCCTAAGTAATGGGAATCTTTTACAA
Source organism: Cricetulus griseus (assembly GCF_003668045.3). NCBI lineage: Eukaryota > Metazoa > Chordata > Mammalia > Rodentia > Cricetidae > Cricetulus > Cricetulus griseus. The sequence goes on from NC_048598.1 coordinate 142,665,663, forward strand.
TGGGCAATCAGTACTCTAGGTCACATCTTTGAAAAGATGGCCTAGAACAAGGGACCTTGGTACTTTGATACCCAATCAAAGTTGTCTCACAAAATCTCCACTGCACATTTCTATGTGATCTTGGATTTTGATGAATTATCCTGAATGTAATACCTGCCAGTTATGAATAGTTTTGGGACCAAATTCATTCATTTTGCCCATTTCAGTGTTTTATTAAAGCTCCCAACAACAAAACTTCAAGCAGCATTCATCTGAATCATGCCTCTCTCAGATCCCAAACCAAATGAGTGAGACAAATCTATTAAACACCTCCTTAAATAGGTAAGATCTTTTTGCCACCAGTGAACCAAGATTGGATATGCAAGGCAAAATGTATGTACCAATGATAGGTAATGCTGGAAGGTGGAAGAAAACAACCTAAGACAAACACAGTCATCTCTCCTGTGGCAGAAGTGCAGGCGTTAATTAATTAAATTGCAAAGGAAGAATTTTTGAGCCCCATAGAAATAGTTCTTGACTTAAGGGCAGAGAGTTCAAACCCACTATTGCTCCTCCAGGGTGAAACAACAAAGATGTCTGGCCTAAGATATAAATGTAACAGGATTCTTACAACAGAATACTTAACTCAGGATATCGTTACTTGATGTTTCAGGCATTGAAGAGGTAATTACTATGTTCCTTGTATCATCATAAAGGAAGTTTTTTTCCTTCTCACCCTCTTTCAATAGGGGAATAAAAGATCTTTAAACAATAAACTTGGACTGATCCTGAAATTCACCAGGTGCCAGTCTGACTCAAAGAAAGAAAGAAAGAAAGAAAGAAAGAAAGAAAGAAAGAAAGAAAGAAAGAAAGAAAGAAAGAAAGAAAGAAAGGGAAGGAAGGAAGAAAGAAAGAAAGAAAGAAAGAAAGAAAGAAAGAAAGAAAGAAAGAAAGAAAGCACATCTTTCTTCTCAGCCTCTGCATTGGCTGTCACCTTTCCTCTCCACAGTAGTCTTTGCACATACGATGTGTTGATAAGTAACTCACAGGTACTTTCTTTGCCCAAAGGAAGAAGTGATGAGAAATTCTTCATTCAAAGTGAACCAGGCCAGTAAGTTCAAGATAGCCTGATTGCCTTCAGGGCCAAAGTGATGTCACATATCTTTTATCTAATGCCACAGAAAAATTCTTACTAACTTTTCTAACAAGGCAACTCAAGTTGTTGGATAAACTTCCCATGGAATGACATAAATAATGGTAGCTATTGTTTAGCAAGGCTCCAAAATCATAAATAAAGCTTCATCAAAGAGATGCTTCCTAGAATTTCATGCCTATAATTTCGGCACTAAAAAGACAGAGGTAATAGAAATATGAGTTACAGCTGATGCCAACTTGGAATACATAGTGAGACAATATCCTTAAAAATCATCTTCATAATTCTCTGAAAGTTACATGAGCTAGGGACATTTGAAGGTCCATGTATACCACCTCAATGTAAAAGTTTACTGCATTAAATAAGTGAGGAAAATACCACAGATTAATTTTTGTGCCCTAGCAAAACATAAAATAGAGGAAGCTTGAGAGATGTCTCAGAAGTGAAAAACTCTTGTCACTCTTACAAAGGACCAGTTCACAGCATCAACATCAGGCAATTTATTGTTGGTAGGATTGAAAACTGGAACAATCACTATGTCAACCAGTGTGGCTAATTCCCCTGAAAGCTAAAAATAAATCTACAGTATGATACAACTCTACAACTTCTTGACATATACCCAAAGAATTCAACATCCTATATTATAGATACCTGTTCAGCTATGTTCATTTCTGCTTTGGCCACAACAGCTAGGAAGTGGAAACAATCTAGACATCCTTCAATCAGGAAATGGATAATGAAAATGCGATACACATATACTATGGAATACTATTCAACTACAAAGAAAAATGAAATTCTGAACTTTGTGGAAAAATGGATGGAAATAAAAAAGAACATATTAGGGGTAGAAAGTAACACAGACCCAGAAATACAAATGCCAATTCTCTCTAATTGGAAGTTCTTAGCTCCAAATCTTCACATATGAATACATATTCTGGAGGAACTTCAAAAACCAGGAAAGTATAAAGGGACCATTGTAAAAGTAGTAGGGGTTGGGGAGCAACAGAGACGGGAATAGCAGCATACATATGACCTGATTGGGAAAACAGTTAAAAGAATGCTTTTTAAGGAGGGTGGGGGTAAGAGTAATTACAGAAGAAGGAAGGAGGAGAGTAAAATAGTAAAAATATGTCTGAAACGTCATAAGGAATCCTACTATTAACTATCTCACGAAAAATCTATAGAGTCTAATTCTTTTTTTTTTAATCTGTGTGATTTGGTATACAAATATACACACACAATCTAAATGAACTTTTCTCATCTGGGATAACAATGCTCTGTAAGAGCCCAAATCCCCCAATATCAGCCATAAGATGCCCTCTCTTAAGTTGTTATTCCGAGATGGCCAAGAGACTCAAAAAACAAATATCCTATTGCTGTTGCATTGGTTGACTGACCACCCCAGGACAGATAGAATGTAAGAGTCACTATTGCTGAAGACACCAAGCATTTCAGAAATAGGGTCCACATGTCCCTGAGCTGAAACTGACCTAAATGTCTTCCTCACTGAGGATTAGCTGTCATGGTATGACAAGGTACCATGAAAGTGTCCAAAGGAAGGAGGCAAGCAACAGTCCTAATCAACTATGACACCTGTGACCCACAACAATGACCAATCTGGCATGATAACACTAAGGGTGCAGTAGCCACATGAATACTTTGACAGTAACTAATAGCTGTATAATTTGAATTAAGACCCACTTAACAAAAAGGAAACATTCCTGTCATTGGAAACCTAGCCACCTACTCAGTGCTAGTGAAGTCATGAATCTTGGAAGAGAACCTATAACTACCACTTTACTAAACCGGCATAATCCCTAATAACAAACTATAAGTATTGTTTTTATACCCACAGATAAGTATAGTCTTCAGCCTTCAACAAAGATACTTCTCATTGCATCAGAGAAAGACCACTATGGATAATCACAAAATTAAAATGCAGAGTTGTGAAGCACAGTACCAGTGGATACATTTAGAGAGCAGTCCCATATTTAGGACTGAGGGTAGAAAGATTATAAAAGCCAAAGGATCAGGGGGTTCTCTGTGAGATTCTGTTTCCTAGCAATGTTAGAAGTTACACCCATAATGTCTCACCAACATGTCTGCCTAAACATGAGCCAAACAAGGACCACACCAATAAACTTTCCAAAGTGGATGAGGGAAAACCCAGGAGGCCTCAGCCTACAAAAAGAACTACAATGAGCTAAGGAATTTCCCAAGTGGGAGAAATAGGATTCTTCAGGGAAGATTATACCAACTAGTTATTTAATACCAAATGGCCAGCCTTGAAGACACACATAGTAGTAACATTCAGAATAAGTTGGTTTCATTTTAGGAGTAGTGTGTGTGTGTGTGTGTGTGTGTGTGTGTGTGTGTGTGTGTGTGTGTGTGTGTAACATGTAACAACAATTAATGGAAACAGAAACCATGAGTTTGAAAGAGAATGAAGGTATATGGGAGGATTTGGAGGGCAGAAAGGGGGAAAGAAATAATGCAATTATATTATAATCTCAAAAATAAAAGAAAAATATCAGAACTGCAAAAATATAGAAATAAGTAGATGTGTAGCATTTTGAAACAAAAAAGCAAAATGAAATCATAAAATTTGTACATAAATGAATGGAAATGAAGCATAAATTTAGAAAAGCAACGGAGAGCTAGAATGGTAAACACAGCATATTCTCTCTTATTTGTGGAAACTCCTCTGTATTTTTGGATATGAGTATATAACCTGGGGTAACTACAGAAACTGAGAAAGTAAAAAGGGACCATGGGGATAAGTGTAAAAATACCTGTAGAGAGAAGGATAGTGGAAAACAGACATGCTGCTATGAAGAGGAAGCTAGGCAAAATGTGCAAGAGAACTTTAACTGTGAAGAGGGAAATAGAAGGGATAAATAACCAGATGTTCAGGAAAGTCATTGGAAACATACTATTCGATGTTTACTTAAAATTCATATAATACACTTGTAAGTCTATAAGGATGACATACATACTTTAAATGAATTTGTACCATTTGGGGTGATAATATTACCCTCAAGAGTTACTGATTATCTAATAAAAATCCCCATCCCAGGAAGCTTCCCACCAAATTTCTCGGTAGAAGAATCTAACTGACTACTAAAACAATATAGGCTAGTGTTGTTGCCCTTGCTTTCCTCCCAGTTGAAGATAAGGCCCTATTGCTGAAGATACCACACATTTCAGATACAGGATATGGAGGAATCCATCTATACCAGACCTCAGGATGAGCTTTCATAGTTCCTGGGGGTGCTATGCAAGATGCCAAAGGAAAAAATAAGCAATGATCCTTTCTAAAGGTGAAGATGATTAACCACCTCAACAACCAGAATGGCAAGATCATATAATTGGATTTATGTCTTACCAAATAGGAGTGAATTCATGTCTAGCACTATAAACCTACACATAGTGAGGTCATGAACCTTAGAAGAGAACATACTACTGTCTTTTCCCTACACCAGTGTAATTCCTAACTTCATTCTAAATATTTACCTTTATAACCACAGGTAAACATAGCTCCTTCCCATAATCAAAGAAACTTCTTTTGCATCAGTTGGAGATCACTATAAAAAGCACAGCTATTCAAAATGTAGAGAACAACTTACCATGTGGTACCCAGACTCGGTTGACACATCCACAATACAGCTCCTACATATAAGGCTCAGGAAGCATTATGGAAAAGGAGTCAGGAAAGATTCTAAGAGCCAGAAAACCAATCTGTCAGCTGTGCAATAGTACCTTCTATGTACAACTCCAGCTAACCACTGCTGTAAAGCTGTTTTGTGATCACACATTTTCATGTACCTTGGGTGAATACCTATTTACTACATTGCCAGGCCATAAGACAGATGTTTACTCATATATCTATCAGACCAGCCAGGACACATAGACTGACACAAAAACAAAGAAATTGTTATTCTGTTACCTTGTTGATATTTTATATTTGAGATGTGTTTAGTCATAACCTTTCTGGTGATTCTGCAATTGCATCTTGAATTTCTCATCCATAAATCAAAGCATTAATGGATGCAGATAATACAAAAGGAACCGGCACTTATAGAAAATGTTTCATACACCCAACACTGCCCTGAGTCCCACATTCCCAGGTGACATTCTGAGAGCCAGGTGATGAGGAGGAGCTTCAGGGGTCTGAACAGAACATCCACACCCCATTTCTGTGACTTAATAAAGGAGCTCCACCCATTGCAGACACTTGATCCTCAGTTTCCTGACAAGATTATGGGAGGATACACTTAAAACTACATTAAGCACTAATCACATAATTACAGTTGAAATACATTATTTTGATAGGATGTAACCTGACCCTATTTGCTATAACATAAATTTTGCCTAACAAAATTACTTGGGTTTGCTCTTATTCCCATATTAAAAATGAGAAAATCACTCAGGCACCATGTGTTTGGTGGCATAGTTTAAGCACACATAACAGTGACCACACACACACACACACACACACACACACACACACACACACACACATATATATATATATATATATACATATATATATATATATATATATATATATATATATCACATCAATCCCATTTCCCTCTCCCGTTCATCCTCCCATGCTCTCCACCAACCCCCACCCCACCCCCATCCAATCCCCAGGGGGGGTGAGGCCTTCCATGGGGGATCATAAATGTCTGTCACATCATTTAGTATGGGGCCTAGGCCCTCCCCTGTGTATCTAGGCTGAGAGAGTATCCCTCCATGGGGAATGGGCATCTGAAGTCCATTTGTGCACTAGTGATAAATACTGGTTCCACTGTCAGAGGCCCCATGGTACCCACATTCAGGGGGGATCTTGGTTCTGTCCTATGCAGGTTCCCCAGCTGTCAGACTGGGGTCCATGAGCTCCCACTTGCTCAGGTCAGCTGATTCTGCCCACCATTTATTGTAGAAATAGAAAAAATAATTGTCATTTCCATTTAAACACATCAAAAATCCCACAATTACATGAGGTAGGGATGCTATTATCTCTATTTTGTGAGGGTTTTAACATTTGTAAATAATCTCAGCTTTCACAGCATGCAGCCAGATGCCCAAAACCTATGAGTATGTTGCCAAACCAAGCTCACAAAGTAAAGACTGGCTGTAATAACAAGCATCCACTTTATTGCTCCCCTTTTATTCTCCTTACGATATTTCAAAACTAAGACTTCCGATTTCAAAAAGTGGTTGTTTCCTTAGAAAAAAATTAAGTAGTATGTATTTCTCTCATAATTACAAATCTTATCTTTCTGGCAAAGAGATGAAAGTTGAGTCCCCTTGTGACCAGAGGCATCTATTGTTGAGATAACTCGGGTTGAGATCACTTCTACAAGCTTTTAAATCTTTTTGCCCAATAAATCAATCAGATGACACACAACAATGTAATACTGTCAGTAGGACAAGTCAGGAAAATATATGATACCTGCTGCTAAGGGCTATCCAAGGGTAGACTAGTATAAGCTAACAACCACTGCACTGCTTTGTATTACTCCACAGACCTGATAATGGATGAAGCCCTTACAGATCCTCCTACTATAGCTGAGCTTTGAAGTTTTCCTTTTGTAAATGCACACAGTAGACCATCTTCCAACACAAGCCCATCACTGCTTGACAAGAACACATCTTTAGTTCAGGATACCATCTGTCCATAATGCTCACCAGGAATTTCACATTATATCCCATGAAATTAATTACTGGAACAGCACCTAAGCAAGACTGAAATGAGGAGCAAAACATATATTTCACCCCACTGCAAAGGGATGTAATCCTTTAAGAGGGAATTGCCCATTTGTTGCTTGTTCTATAACCCATCAACAAGGTCTACAAAGCGGTTAGGTGCACAAATGATCACAGAAAGACTCATGCACAAAATAGGCCTTTGTACTAAAAGGCTATTGGGAATGTCTCAGTTATCTTCATGTTCTTCAAAGACAAAAGTGGCCCCAGGATACATCAATCAATAGCTTTAATGAAAGAGAGAACTTGAAATAACCATTTATGAATAAATGAATTCAACTGACTGCAAATGAGAAAGTAACTTATTTAACGTTCCAAGGTCCTGACAAGGGAGAGTATGATCAGGTGTGGGCAGTGACATGAAAAGATTCACAGACTGTAGTTATAACAGAAAGGAAGGTGTCATCACAAGGTTGACCTCACTTTAATTTATTGATGATATCTTTAATGCACAAGGCTAAGGGATGTGGCAGCTTTAATGGAGCCAGGACTCCAGAAGCAGAACACATATGATGAAGCATTGAGTATATAGAGGAAAACTAATAAAATGGGGGAAGGATTGTAACTGCCAAGGAAAGGATTGTAGCTGCTATGGCTCTTGACTTGTCTTTTATGGGATAAAATCCATTATTTAAAGAACAGTGGAGTGCCATTCACTGCTCTGAAACAATAATTTGGAGCATACTTATGAATGGCTGAAATTTCAGATCAATACAGATGTGCCAACTATTAGGAGATACATGTGTCATCCCATAGAATGCCCTCACTAAAGGCTCAATAGACTTCTACTCTTGCTTAATTCATCTGAGGTTTCACTCAAAACCCATCAGCACTTAAGACACTGTTTCCCATAATTTAAATTATATCAAAGAAATAAAAACATGATATGTTAAAATGCTAAGCTTGTATGCCTCTGTTTAACTGACTGTAAGTGGAGATAAATAAAAATACTAACTCTATTGGTTAACTGCTAAAAAATAGATTATCATAAAGGAGAACGCAGGCTGGTACTTAGTATATAATCATAAAGTCTTGAGTTATTATTAGTTTAGCATCATTATTATTTGGGAAAGGAAACTTAGGGAATGTTCACACTCAAATAAAATAATCCATCTAGACAGAAAGTTCTTAAAAAGACATGGATCTATGTCAAAATGTTACTGAGGTCATCCTTTGTCCTTCAAGACAGAAAAGAAACCTAAAATTTATATTCTACTTCTATTAAATGTTCACTATTTAGAATAGAAAGAATCTTGTTAAAATGAAGGTTCTATTCAGTGAGCAGCATGGTTTGGGTCTTTATGTTCCCTAAATACATGTGTTGAAGAATCTCTAGCCAGTGGAACAACTGAGAGACAATGGAACATTTTAGATGTGGTTATCAGTCATTTGGAGAATGCCCTGAATACAATATTGAGATCTTGACATCTCTTTTTTATCTCACTCCATGCTCTGTCTTAGGGTTGGTATTGGTATGATGAAATGCCATGACCAAAAGCAGGTTGGGGAGTAAAGGGTTTATTTGGTTTTTTATATTCCATGGCAAAGTTCATCACTGAAGGAAGTGAAGACAAGAACTGAAACAGTGGCTGCCTCAGCCTGCTTTATTATACAGCCCAGGACAACCAGCCCAGGGATGGTACTACAATAGACTGGGCTCTCCACTGTCTATCACTAATTTAAAAATACACTACAGGCCTGCCTACATCCTGATTTTATGGAGGCATTTTCTTTTTTATCATTTCATATTTTTATTTTAAAAAAGTTATTTTTCATTTTACATACAGATCCCAGGTTGCATCCCACCCTTCTTACCCACCCCCACATCCACTTTTCAGAGACAGCAAGATCCTCCATAGGGAGTCAACAAAATCTGGCATACCAAGTTGAGGCAGGAACAAGCCCCTCCCTCCTGTATCAAAGGAGTGGGCTCCAAAAGGGGAAGCATTTCATTATTATTATTATTATTATTATTATTATTATTATTATTATTACTATTTTTATCTTTTATTTTTATCTAAATTAGAAAGAAGCTTGTTTTCCAGGTCAATCTCAGTTCCCTCTCCTTCCCCTCCTCCCCTGCCCCCCCACCGACACCCCTATCCCAACCACTTTCTGCTCCCCAGGGAGGGTGAGGCCTTCCATGTGGATCTTCAAAGTCTGTCATATCATTTGGAGCAGGGCCTAGACCCTCCCCTGTGTGTCTAGGCTTCAAGAGTATCCCTCTATGAGGAGAAGCCTCCCAAAGTTCATTTGTGTAATAGAGGTAAATGCTGATCCACTACCAGTGATCCTGTAGATTGTCCAGACCTCCAAACTGACTTCCTCCTTTAGGAGGTCTGAAACAGTCCTTTGCTGGTTTCACAGCTCTCAGTCTGGGGTCCATGAACAACCCCTTGTTCAGGTCAGCTGTTTCTGTGGGTTTCTGCAGCCTGGTCTTGACCCCTTTGTTCATCACTCCTTCCTCTCTGCAACTGGATTCCAGAGTTCAGCTCAGTGTTTAGCTATGAGTGTCTGTGTCTGCTTCCATGAGCTACTGGATGAAGGCACGAGGATGGCATACAAGGTAGTCATCAATCTCATTATTGGAGAAGGGCTTTTAAGATAGCCTCTTGTCTATTGCTTAGATTGTTAGTTGGGATCGACCTTGTAGATCTCTGGACATTTCCCTAGTGCCAGAATTCTCTTTAAAACAATAATGGCTCCCTCTATGATGGTATTCCTTTTCTTGCTCTCCTGCATTCCTCCCCTGACTAGATCTTCCTGCTCCCTCCTCTTCTCCTCTCCCCTCCCCTTCTCTTTCTTCTAACTCCCTCTCCCTTCCCCCTATGATCCCCATTAGCTTAGGAGATCCCTTTCCCCTTCTCTGGAGCACAATGTGTGTCTTTCTTAGTGTCCTCCTTCTTTCCTAGCTTCTCTGGCAGTGTGGATTGTAGGCTGCTATTCTTTACTCTAGATCTAAAATCCATATATGAGTAAGTACATACCATTTTTGTCTTTTTGTGACTGGCTTACCTCACACAGGATGGTTTCTTCAAGTTCCATCCATTGTCTGTGAATTTCAAGATAGGGAGGCATTTCTTAATTGAGTTTCCTTCTGTCAAGTTGACATAAACTATCCAGCACAGCTTCCAAATCAGTCACAGGGAGGTGAAGTGAACTAGTCTCTTCCACCAACACTTCTTTCATGATGTACAAGTCTGCCTCAAGTCCAAAGAAACAGTCAAATGACTGCAGAGTGAAATAACCAAAACAGTAATCCAAAATAAAGCTTTCTTCCTTTTCAGTTGATCATCTCAGTTTGTCGTGACAACTCCAGGAAGCTTCCCAACCAGGCAGATCTAGATGAATGCTGACATACTGCTTTCCTGATGAGTTCCACGCTGATGCTGTGATCACACTTAGGGTACCAGCTCTGTGAGGCCAACTCCTTTCCCTAACTTTTGTACTCCATCAAATGTGTAGTGAGAGCTGAGATCTGAATCCAGGGACTCTCTAGGTGTTCAAGCACACCTGAGTGCTCCCAGACTCCACTGTTCCTTGAATAACCTTTCTAATTCCATGAATAAATATTATTTAAAAGCACTAAAAATGTTCCTTCTCTTACTCCATCAAAAGTATTACCTGAAGTTTCCACATTTACCTCTTGAGAAACTGTTTTCCAAGACACAATAATGAATCAACTAATAATAACTGAAATTATTTCCAAAAATATTGATGGTATAGAAAAGACCAGATGAGATCGGGTGCGTTCAGAGTGGATGTCAGTTTGGAGGTATGGTTATACCTATAGGGCATCTGGTAGATCAGTATTTATCCCAGTACATGAATGGACTTTGGGATCCCACTCCTCATAGAGGGATACTCTCTCAGCCTAGACACACAGGGGAGGGTCTAGACCCTGCTTCAAATGATATGACAGACTTTGAAGATCCCCCATATAAGGCCTCACCCTCCCTGGGGAACAGAAAGGGGATGGGATAGGGTTTGGTGGGGGACAGGAGAGGAGGTGAGAGAGAAGGAACTGGGATTGGCATGTAAAACAATCTTGTTTCTAATTTAAAGATAAAAAAGGACCAACTGAATAAATCTCTTAGTATAACAAACTTGGGATTCCTTGCTAAATACCAAAACTTTTAACCAATCCTCTCACATACTACTCTATTGTAGAATATACATAAGAATTAACTCACAGGCTTTTTCTGGAACATTTCTTGAAATGATTGAAAATAGGTGTTTTCAATATGGTAATACACAGGATAGATATTGGAACAGGTAATTGATGACGATCCTAATGCACATAAACAGACAACCTACTAGGGGATGTTGTGTTCGGTACTAAGGAGGATGACTTCTGGATTTGGTCTATGCTGTCCCTCTTATACACAATGTAAGTGGAGATGGTAGTAATACCCAACTCCTAGGATGGTTGTGTTAAACCCACTAATCACTTAATATGTATAAGATACACAGTCCTTCATCTGTCAAGTTGTAGGTGCTAAACATTTACATCATTAAGTAGTAATTGAAGTTGTGACAATATTGTAGGGAATGCCATGTATTTAGTTAAATTCTCAAGATAGCATAAACCCATTATCTTATTCATCACAACTCTATAGTTTTGTCATGGGACCATTTAGCTTTTTCCAGTGTCTTTCTGGAGTTCACTTTCTGATATTTTTCCCTTAGCTTCCATACCTTCCAATGGAAATGCTTTGAACCTCAAATCAGAGTTCACACAGCACCTCCAGAACAAACTGTTTCATTCAACAGAAGTGCAAATATGACTCAGTGTCTCATATGCCTAATAATGCTGGATATATACCTAAGCTTTTGCTGAGTTTCTGTGCTTGATGAAGCAGAATGAGTCATTTTACAAGTGCACAGGAAGTTCTTCAATGGATTAGATGTGTAAAGACTTACCAGAATGGAGTTCAAAGGAAGGTATTTCACATTATTAAAGAATTAGTGTTCATTAATTTCCTTTTGAGAGCCATAACACTCATGGCCCTTCAATGTTGTTCTATCAAGATGCCCATTTTAAGGCAAAATTCCTGAAAGTTATAGAAAATATACCATTGATAAAAAATTCTCACTCACTAGAAATATAAGATGCTGTACTAATAGACATTTGCACACAACTACATAAAGTTATGGGGGACTCTAACCATCAACTGAAGATTGATTTGACTAAATTATGTTAGTACAAGAATTCCCCCAATTAAGAAGTTTCTCAAACCCCTTCAAGTTTAGGCCTCCAATCTTACCACCAAAAAGCCCACAGACATGACAGATTGTGTAGGGTATTGTACAATACTAGCAGCTGTAACATCTGGGCTAGACAGACCCAACAGCTAATCTTCTGATGTGCATTCATTATCTTTTGGTGTCAAGTATAGACAAGGATAGAAGCATTGTTTCACATCTAAAACCAACAGGATTAATTATTAATGTTTCAAAATTTTATCACCAGAACAATAGTAACATCAGAACATGGGAAAGATGAAAAATAAATAAGAAAAATGGAAGTACAGTTTTCCCCTTATTTTCCCTAGCAAATCAGAAATAAAATAAAATCTGAAAAGAAACCCAGTAGGTAAAAGTGGAAGAATGAAACTAAACTAATCCAGCAGTATTTGGCCCCAAGGACCCTTACATGTAAGACATGAACTATGATTAATACTCATGAGTTGATTGTCTAGTTTTTGCTCATTTCTTATCAGTTCTCCATTTTACTCAGGTGTTGTTAACTTCTTTATGTTGACACCCACAATATTATTCCAAAGAAACAGTTTATTTCTTTATATCCCCTTTGTTTTGTGTGGATTGCAGGTTCACTGCCTGGCTCTATGGACACTCAACCAAAGTAAAATAAATGGATGACTTCTACTTCTGTGCCTGGAGAAAATTTGGTATGATTTAAAGAAAGCACATGCTATACTGAGGACAGAGAGTTCCAAGTGTATTCTTATTAGTGTTTGCCATGATTGTCTTGGGATCAGGGTTTCAGGGCACATAGAAGCAGGAAATTTGACTGACAGCTGGTTCTGCATCCATTGAGAACTGCTTTCTCTCCTGAGGTTAATGTTTTGCAGCATATGGACTCTAGGATCATGCAGGAGTTTGGCTTCTGGCTGTATCTCTCACTAACTATGAGAGATTAAGCAAAATGACTACCCTTTCTAAGATGAAATTTCCTCATTTATGATACAGAGAATAGTGAAGTAATAATAATGTCTGCCTGACAAAATCATTGTGAGGAATAAACTGATAATACTCACAGAGCTATTAATACCTATACAAAGCATTAAGCACCATTTCTAATTAATACTAGCCCTCCAGCAGGGTGATTAGGAAACTCAAAACATTTAAGGGATAGGTCTTGCTGTTCTCGGGCATAGAGAAACAAAGATATCATTTTGGAAGGTACTTCAAAATTAGAGATTTATTTAAAGTAAGGCCATTTACAATGTGTATAGCCAAATGTCAAATAATAGGGTATATAAATATATCTATTGCCTGGTATAGACCCATTAAATATCTTACGGGTAAAATTTTCTCACACATGCATAGAATTGTTTTAGATGTGACAATCAACACAATTGTTTCCCTGTCTTGTAGGGAGCCGTTCCTGCATTCTCCATTACAATGATGGTGCCTGCAGGCACCAAATGTAAATTATTTTACCGGCGCTGGGTAATTTCCATTCCTTTGATCTCTGCCTATCCCGTGGCTCATTTGGCCTGAGGAGCTGAAGCCATTCATAGGGTAACACGTCCCAGTCGGGGCTGTCAGCCTTTATTAAGGAATGGGATTCTTGGGCCGGGGTCTCCGCTCTGGTAAGCTTATGCTCTCCCACTCTCAAGATGCATTAAAGCTTTCCTGCAGAAGGATCCGAGTGTCCTGCATGATTCTTGCCGGCGAGAACATATATAGCGCGGGACATCTGGTGCCGAAACCCGGGAAAATTTGTTAACATCTCCGGCACTGCGGAGACCCCTCTAACGGGGCGGATTCAGAACTGCAGGATGGTAAATTCGGAGAGGTATGTCTTTTCTGGACTTTGGCTTGGGAATGTTGCCATTTTGGGAGGTTAATGTAGAGGCTTCTGTGCTTTTACTAGGAACCATTTTGACCTTTCTCACTGTTGTAGCAATCTTAAAGAAGTCCAGAATTACATGTCAGAAACCGAATGTAATGAGAGATGGGGCGCGCCCAACAATAAAATATAAGGAAAAAGGACCTCCCGGGATGTCTAATGACAAGGGAGTGAGTAATTTGTTAAGAAAAACAACAACAAATAAGGAAAAAGGACCTCCCGGGATGTCTAATGACAAGGGAGTAAATAATTTGTTAGATGATTCTATAAATAAGTTTAAAGCTTTAAATCTTAATAGCTCTGATGACTCTGAAAGCTCAAGAGATAAAATTTTAGAAAAAACAGCTCAGCTAAGTAAAAAAGAAACAAAAAAGGAGGGAAAGAAAATAGGGGATAACCGGTCACACCCCGGTAAATTTAAGAGACCTGTTAATCCAGCGGATGTACTTCCATCAACGCCCCCATTATTTGGTACTGACTCCTTCTTACCATTAGAGGAGTGGAGGAAATTACAGATGGCTTTCCCAGTCTTTGATAGGGGAAAAGGCCATACATGTTATTCAACACTTCTTAGAGGCCTGGAATGCCTATGGCTTTAAAGCCTCATAAACATTGACGCTCAGGGCCATACTGAGGCCAAGCGTCACATCTCAAAACCTAAAAGGCCAAAGAAAATGGTAAAATAGAAAGATATCTTAACTGGTCTTTGGAGAGGCCCGGATCCTATTCTCATAAGATCCAGGGGAGCTATTGTGTTTTCCCACAGGATGAAGAAAATCCTCTGTGGATCCCAGAAAGACTCACCCGAAGAGCCCTTTCGGACCTTCAAAAGTTGAAACTCCACCCTCTCCCTGGGAGTTGAGAGCCGCTATTATCCAGATTAACTCCATGCACTTTGACCTGTCCTTGACGGAAGGATTGTCATCATGGATCGATTCAGCTGTCTCCTATTTTAAGGAATGGGTGGGGGTGGGACTTTTTTGGCACAATTCTCTGCAGTGGTGTGGTGTTTATGCTTGGGACTGTGTGTAGACTCAAAACCCAAACAAAAAAGGTAAGGTAGTGGTTGCACAGGCACTTGCTGCCCTAGAGAATGGAATCTCCCCCGGCATTTGGCTAAGCATGTTGAGGCAATAGGTCGCCAACTGCTCAGCTCCTGCACCTCCGGAGGCTTGACCTCATTGCACGGAATAGAGTGAGCAAGGTTCGGCAGGTCAAATGAGTTGTAAGGCTAAGCACTGCACAGAAAGGGCCTGCGGCTTTTCTTGTGGCTCTTCTGGGAGATATGTCATCTTGCATGAAGGTTATATGTCATAATGCCCTTCCCCCAGAAAAAGACATAAGGACGGGTCTGGGCCTGCTCTGGACACAGAGTCTGGAGTCCTGCTCAAGACAAGGTCTGCATCCAGTTTTGGGGTGCAGCACTTCATTTAGGGGTGGAGCCTTGTGCAATATTTCCCATTCACTTGGGCATGTCTACTGGTGTTGTCATTGTTCAAGTCTTATTTAGGCAACCATATTGTTGACAGTGCATGGGTCATATATATCAATTTGGGTTTGTTTGTTTTTTTGTTTGTTTTTTGATATAGGACAAAGACTATGGACTCTCTTTTCAGAAAGAAACATATACATACATACACAATAGTATTTCATATTATTTTAAAAAGGGCTAAGAAGAATTCATTTTTATTTGATGAGTTCATATTGGTAGAAAGTGGTAGCATCAAGATTTACTATGCATTGTAGTTGTTCACTCAGAAAACAAATGACAACTGCCCACATATGTCAATGAGATATTCTGCTCATTAAATGGAAAAGACACAACTTACAGGCATGAAGTACATGAATAAAATCTCATAAACAAGAGTGCTTCAGCAAAGCAAGTGACCAATGAACTAAAGAATCGTGTTGCTTCTAAGGAGTGGTATCTGCATCCTAAGGGCTGTCCTGGAGCTACATTTCTAGAACCAGCTGCAATAAAAGAGATGATAATTCTTAACAAAGAGGCTTTAATCTTACCCAAGAGAAAAGATAGCAATCAAGTAGGAAAGATTCTACTATGCACAGTTTTTAAATGATTAAACCAGCTATTTGAACAAAAAAAGATCCTGTATTCCTAATGCTGTAGATTCTCATTCAAGGGAGATACCAACATAACCATAAAGTAATTCTTATTTTGGTTGTGAGCAAACAGATGCTCAAGGTCACAGCTCAGCTTCACAGATAGTAAGTGTTGTCCCACTTTCCATACTGTCCCAGTGCCTTCAGAAAGAATCCACTGTGGCTTGTGCCAATGTTACTGTTAGCACTATAGAAAATGTTTTAAAAGATCAGTAGGAACAGATGTGTATTTAATCCTTTTTACCTCTCAAGACTGAATTCACATTCTTTTCAGTTCTCTGAGTTATTTTCCATTAGTTTAATTTACCAGAAGGTGATTTGGGACAAAGAGATGATTACACTAATCCAGGCTAAAAGAAGGTGACCTAATTATGAGTCATGGAGACTCATTCTCACAAAGAAAAAGGCACTTAAATAACTTTAAAATAATCATACACAGTGAGTATATAATGTGAAGTTGATTACCTGACTAATGGCCATCACTGGTGAGCACACTATTTAGCTATGCATATGGTAACACTCCTTTCACAACCTGGAGTTCTGCTTAACCATTTCCATTGATTAATATTAGTCTATCAATGTGATATTTAAATCCTAGTAATTATCTTCAGAGGCAGCAGGAAAGTGGTGAGACACAATCAAACAGAAAGTAACTACTGGAGCAGGTTCTTCTATCACTTAAATGTTCTTATTTACTAACAGAGACCCAAGAGCTACAGCCATCTGCTAAGTAAATAAGCTATTATGGCTGGAATACATTTATCAGCACAGGTAAAACTTTCCTCAACCTCAAAATTGTACTAAATTTTAGCCTAGAAAACTTTAGTATTACTGTTTGTCACTCTCAAAACAAACAATATTTATCATGACCTCTGCTTACATGCATGGATACATTAAAATCTAGAGCTCAGTGTTTTCAGCAACATTTGTAAACTTTCTTGCTTTTGCAATGTACTGTTACTAGAACTTCTTGGATTGTGCCATTCCTCATTGCTCAATGTTATGTGTCTGCCAGGAGCTTACTTCCCAGCTTCCTTTAGATCTCATTGTTCAATCTTCAGTCCCTTCAAACTATTTCTACTGATTCTCATTTGAAATAATTCTGTGGTTTTTACTTCCTCCACCCCATGCTACTCACCATAAACTCATTTATTCACTTTGAATCAACCCCTTCATGGGCTTTGTGAGACCCAATTAATCATTGATCATAACGTAGCATGGTTTTCTATAGTCACTTGTCTTCTCAACCTAAAACTTTAGTATCAGTTCTTGCCTTGTTTTTCAAATATTTTCATAAGTTCTTGTGATGAGAAATAAAGAACCAATCAACATTTCATGAGTCTTGGGCATCAATGGAAGGATAATTTTGATATGAGACTCACATGGAACCCATTTTACTAGCCTAAAATAAAACTAGATACATGCAAACAAAACTGGCATGGGTGCCAGACATGTAGAACTAAATATATTGATTAATAAATCAATTGAACCAAACAAAATATCAAGAGATAAATCTCTAGGATTGGTATTGATGTTCTCCATGTCTTTGAGTATTGAAAGGATATATATAGTCTTATTAGGGACTAAGTAATTATCTTGCAGTATCTAAGCCTTAGAAGGCAAGGAAGCTACCATGTCAAGTGAAACAAATTAAGTTTTAGGATTTATTCATGCAAACAGTTCATCAATCAGGCAGCACTCAGAACCAGAGGCAACACTCAGAACCAGAGGCTTGGTGTATTCTCCCAAGCAGTGAGTGTGAATGGGCTGATCATGGAGACAAAGGTCAAAAATCACATGACAAAAATCTAGTTAGGAATCTACCTAGTTCAGCACAAAATAATGAGGTGTTTGCCTTAAGTGGGTATGAGCTGGCATGCTGGCTGTGTGTGATTGGCTGAAACTCAGATATTTCTTGTGAAATATACTGATTTATTTACATTTTTTTCAAAACCAGGTTTAGTTTATTTTTATTTTTTCATTTTTTTATTATTTTAATTACTCATATTTACATATCCATCCCACCCATTCCCTCGCCCTCCCATCCTCCCATGTTCCCCCTCCAACCCATCCCAACCCACCCCCTAACTCCTCCCCAGGGATAGTGAAGCCCTCCAAGGGGGACCTTCAAAGTGTGTCATATCATTTGGGGGACGGCCTACGCCCTCCTTGCTGTATCTGGGCTGCAATAGTATCCCTCCACAGGGAATGGGCTCCCAAAGTCCATTTATGCACTAAGGTTAAAGACTGGCTTTGTTGTTAGAGAACCCATAGACTGTCATGGACTCCTAGCTGGTACCCACATTCAGAGGGTTTGGTTTGGTCCAATGCTGTTTCCCCAGCTTTATGACTAGGGTCTCCATTCTATCAGTATGTCAGGTCCACTGTTTCTGCAGGTCTCTCCATCCCTGTCTTGGTTCCTCAACCCTCCTCCCTCTCCACAACTAAATTCCAGTAGTACAGTTCAGTGCTTAGCTATTGGTATCTGTTGTTGCTTCGAACAGCAACTGCCTCTCCCTGCCCCCGGGCTCCAATTTTGTCAGGGGTTGTTGTCCCCATCCCCTTCTTCGAAGGACTATGCAATCTTCTCTTGGGGTCCTCCTTGTTTCCTAGTTCCTCTGGCAGTGTGGAATGTAGGTTAGTGATCCTTTGTCTAAAAATCAAAAATGAGTGAGTACATACCATGTTTATCTTCTTGTGACTGGGTTACCTCACTGAGGAAGGTTTCTTCTAGTTCCATCCATTTGCCTGTGAATTTCAGGTTTCCATTGTTTTTTTTCCTCTGAGTAATAGTCCATTGTGTAAATGTACCACATTTTCTCTATCCATTCTTCAGTTGAGGGGCATCTAGTTTGCTTCCAGGTTCTGGCTATTACAAATTATGCTGCAATGAACATCGTTGAACAGATGTCCTTGCTGTTAGAGCTGGAAGGATAGCTCAGCCGTTAAGGCTAGGCTCACAATAAAAAATATAAGATTTATTTACATTCTAAGCATGGTCATGGTCATAGGATCTCAAAGTACAGAGACAACCTCAGGCTCACAGCTCCCTTCTTTCTTTGTTTGAATACAGGCAAGAATTGTTTTTGTTCACAATAAAGTTCCCCAAATCTTAGAGAATAAAATGTTAGTTGTGCTGAATGTATTCCAAGAATAGGGCAAAGGCAGAAGACAAGCAGATTTAGTATGTTATGTTAATCCAGCAACAAATCCAGGATGTTATCTAGCAACAATACAGTATGCTACTGAATGTCTACAGTTCTGCCACAAATAAGACTTTAGGCTTCACTTTGCCTTTATTACTGCTTGGTCAACATAATAAATTTTGAAATACCAAAGTATTATTTTAATGGGGTTGCTGCTGGTCGACTAAGGGTTTGATGACTTTGTTTATTGAAAAAAAAATGAATGGCCTAGAAAGACATTGTACCACGATGCACAGAAAGTTTGATCCCTTCACAATGGGAGAAACACTAAGCTGAGGGTCCAATAACTGGTTCTGGATTAGGGATGTTATAAATCCTTTGAGTCCTCCCCTTTCACCTATTTGTTTTATTTAGATACCTTCCCATGCCCTTTTACAGTTTTTTCTCACAATGTCTTCTTTTCTCACAAGAAGCACCCACCCCAGGAAGTCTGCTTTTGCCTGCTAGCCTATGTATGTCCCTCTACCTCTCCTACATTACGATGTTATACAAAGCCATGAAGACAGAAATAGAGGTATGATATGCTCCATGAATGAGATGAGAATCAGGGGCTCATTCCTAAAACATAATGGAAGGATGATACTTAACCCTGAAGAGAGAGGGTCTGGCTGTACCATGAAACACAGCTTACTAAAATACTAGAGTCCTCACCAAAGTGAACAATAGAAAATCTCCCTACATCAGAGGAAAACAAAAGTCGAATTCTGAAACATAGAATTAACCCAAGCAAAGAGAAAAAAACTCAGAGCTTCATGCTCTAGGGTAATGAACTAGGTCTTTATGTCTTCAGCCTAGATCAGTGGCTCAAGTCATCTAAGATAGCCTAGCACAGAGGCTAAGGTATAAAACCTCAGCCTTTGAGGTTGAGGCAGGAGGATTGATATAACATCAAAGATTAGCCTGAGTCACATAGTAAATTCCAGTCTAACCAGAGCTACATAGCAATATTCTATCTCAGTAAGCTGTGGAAGAGGAGGACGACCTCCCTGAGCTCTCTTTGAAGTGCCACCAATCATATCTCCTTACACCATCACCTTGGAAACATACAATTTCAATATACGAATCTGTAATGGATTTTGGTGATTTTATGTAACATTTACTTTTCAGGTTTAGAAATCACTCCACTTGTTCCTGTGGCCCAGTATCACCCATACAGCTGGTCTCCTGCTTAGAAGTCAACAATCTCTTACAGAACAACTTGATTATTAATTAAGGGCTATCTCCATTTCTCCCAGTGTTCTGAAGCTGACGTGTTATTTACTTAGTCCCTTTCAGAAATTTCCTAAGAAGTTACATTTCTCCTTAAGTTCCTGTTTTAGGATGTGGTGATGCATGCCTATACT
Source organism: Cricetulus griseus (assembly GCF_003668045.3). Classification (NCBI taxonomy): domain Eukaryota; kingdom Metazoa; phylum Chordata; class Mammalia; order Rodentia; family Cricetidae; genus Cricetulus; species Cricetulus griseus. The sequence goes on from NC_048598.1 coordinate 142,686,339, forward strand.
TCTAGCATGTGGAAGGAAGAAGCAGGATGGATGATGGTTCAACAAAACTTGAGGCTGTTCTTGTCTATGTGGTAAATTCCAGGACAAACAGGACTAATTTACTGAGGATATGTCTTTAAATAACAAAAAAGGAATGGAAAAAAAAGAATTTTCTCACGCCTACATTGGCACACACATCATATTCAGCATTAATTACTTCTTCATAGTAGGTTACTTTTTCTATATATTTTTTACATTTACATGTTCATCTACTTTCCAAATCTTTCTGCCCTCTGCCCAACATTTTTAGCCATAGAACCTCTCTTTTTAAACAATGTAACTTCTTTGTCACTGCTCTGTGATTCTAAAAATATTTCATCTTCTTTGGGAATTCATACCATGTAGCAACTATCTCCTGTCAATCTGCTGCCACAATCACCATGCTCAAGGAGACACCCCATCTTCTAATCTAGAAGAAATGGTTCCACTATCATTTAAAAACTTATATCTGTGAGCATCAAGATCTTTTTGTAAACTTAAATACATTTTGAGATATTATTTAACTATGTGGCCCCAGTTGGTTTTGAACTTGCAATCCTCTTGCCTCAACCTTCTGAACACACCATAATACCTGAGTTCTGTTTCAAGGGTTCTTTAAGGTGGTTATCCATTGTGTTTTAAAAATCCTCTTGCAGTAACTTGCTCATGGCATGACATTTTCTCCACTGTAACTGATGGCTTTCTTCCATTCCCCAGTTATAAAAATGAAAACATAGGTCCTTTTTCTTTTTCTATCTGTAACCTAGTATGTCTCCTTTCCTCTTAGTCTTTCTCTTGACCTTAATTTTCCCAGTATTTTATTGTTTTTAATATAATTAAAATATAACTATGTCACCTCCCTGTCCATATCTTTCCTCTTCATGTCCACACACCTCTCCCAAATTTATGGTCTCTTCTTTAACCGTTGTGGTTATGCAACATATAAACAAATAAACACATAAATACAACCTGCTAGGCCCTTTAAGTGTTTCATGAATGTCTGACTTTGTAAGGTCGACCATCCAGTACTGGATAAACAAACAGGGGACTCACACCTGGGGAACATTAATTCTCCCTCTCTTAGCTGTTGTTAATTGTCTGTTAATTGCTTTTCATCTGAGGCTGATGTTTCCCCAACTGAGAGAGGATGACAACTTTTATTGGAATTGTTCAAGTCTTGTTTAGGAAGTCATGTTGCCAATTATCTCACGGGGTGTACCTTGGCCTGTAATAGATAGAAGGTACACTCTCACATCAGACATCCTGATTCTCTGGTTCTTACAATCTTCACCCCCAACACACACGCCTTCTTCTGCAATGTTCCATGAGCCTTGGCCACGTGAGTTATATTGTAGAAATTAATTGATGCTGAGAACCTCACAGCCAGTTTTTCTCTTCATCTTGACTGTCTTTCTGCAGTGGTCTCCTTTTTTGGCGGGGGTAAGCTTTTGAGGATAACGAGATGGCTCAAGTTGTTAAGAACACATCTTGTTCTTGCAGAGCACCCAGAACCAATGACCAGAATCCACATGGTGGCTGGTGGCCATTTGTAGCTACAGTTTCAGGGCATCTGGTACCCTCTTTTGACCTGAAAAGTCACCAGACATGCACATGGTACACACATGTTCATGCAGGTAAAATATGCATACATGTAAAATAAATCTTAAAAAATTATAAATAAGTTTATTTGATGTGGGGTAAAATCAGCATTTATCTTTAGACATAAAGATATTTAAAATGCAGTTGGGAACTATGCTGGTTTATAAAATCCATTGGTTAGCCGTAGAGTTGACTAGATCTATAGTAGTAGGTGATGTCTCTCCCTATTACACAGGTATTATATAGTTACTTTGCATTAATATGACCACAATACCTAATACAAACAACTTAAAAGGGAAGAGTTATTTTATCTTGTGGTTTTGTAGTTTGGTTGTTTGACCCATGCATTTGGGTAGAACATCATAGCAGCAGAATCCTGTAGCAGATTACAGCTTGGTTCTTGGCAGTAGTTTGTGTAGCAGAGACTGTTCATACCATAGACAATTAGGAAACAGAAAACACGACAGAAATCACAGACCTAGTATAAAGTTTGAAGGACTGTCCCAAGTGATTCACTTCTACCAGACAATTCTACCTTATAAGAGTTCTACAATCTATCAAAAACAGCTTCACCAGCTGAATGATATTAGTGCACACCTTTAATCCCAGCACTAGGGAGGCAGAGCCAGGCAGAAGTCTGAGTCTGAGGCCGACCTGGGGCTACAGGCTAGTTTTAGGACAATCAAGGCCACACAAAGAAACCTCTCTAGAAAAAAACACAGAAAGAAAAGAAAAAAGTGTGTGTGTGTGTGTGTGTGTGTGTGTGTGTGTGTGTGTGTGTGTATGAGAGAGAGAGAGAGACAGAGACAGAGACAGAGACAGAGAGAGAGACAGAGAGAGAGACAGAGAGAGAGAATTAGCAGAAACAAAATAGCATCACAAACATTCACAGCATGAGTCCGTAGAGAGCATGATGATATTGTTTAATACCTGAGGAAATATCAAGAATATTGCAATATTGCAATAGAGTGCATTTATGTGTTTAGGAATATGATTCTATAAACATATACATATATGCATACACATACATGCATACATATATTCATACAGCAATTAATGAAAAAGAGATCACGAATTTGAAGGAAAGCAAAGATGGGTATATGAGAGGGTTTGGAAGGAGGAAAGGGAAGAAGGAAATGATGTAATTATAATCTCAAAAAGTAAGAGAAATAATATTTTTTAAAATACAATAATGTAGCAGAATTCTATTAAGTGCTTTTAATTCATAAAATAAGCTCAACATCATTTCAACTGGACTATCTGCATTTTCCCTAAAAGCATGAGACTTGGCAAACACCTGGCACTTGATGTCCTCTTACATCTCAAAGCTATGGATTTGAAATGTGAAAATCTACCATCTTTCACAATTCATCTAAGTGACTGATGAACTCAGAATTTTTGCTGTATCCTACTTTTCTTATATTATCATACTCTTTGCTTCTGTTAGACAAAGAATTTCAAGCTAACTTATACCTCATATCAATCCAAGCCTTGGAATCTTTGAAAGTTCACCAAATCTTTCAAAGCAATTTAAAATCAATTTGAGAACAAGTCGGTACTGAGAGCCAATGCTTGGCCTGGCCAATTACTCGATAATTTTTCAACAATGAAAAGGCAAACAGAGGATGTCAGCATCTGTGCAGGTGCAGAAGTGCGGTGTGGTATAAATCACTAGTCATCTGAAGTTTCCTGCAAACATTTCTATTTTAACAATTTTGCCCTCTTATTAAAAACTATAACAAATTTCTTTTATCTTTCTTAAATCTGTTAAAAATAAAGCTTATGGGAAATGATAAATTTTTTGGCTTTTTGAGACAGGGTTTCTCTGTGCAGCTTTGGAGCCTATCCTGGCACTTGCTCTGGAGACCAGGCTGGCCTTGAACTCACAGAGATCCGCATGACTATGCCTCCCAAGTCATAGATCTGGGATTAAAGGTATGTGTCACCAACGCCCAGCAAGAAATAATAATTTTATATACAGTTATCTAATATAGTCTTCCCGCTTATAAGATTACCCTGAGTCCTATTTAGAAACATTAAAAAGTAAAATTCTTCCAAAAAGTTCCCCTATGCAAATAATTCATTTTCAAAAAAGTATTCACTCTTATAGCACTTGGTAAAGCTCTTGGAATGCAGTGATGTCATGCTTGCCATGGTTCACTCTGTTGGATGTTGACATGGTGAAGGAGTCAAGATAAAATGTCACAAAATTACTGAGCTTCTAAGAGTTGGCAGTCGTTTCTATTTATATATCTTGCAGAGAGTCATTGTTTTAGAATTTGACTTGCCAATTTACAAGTGGAAAACACTGAGTAGTGTTTCTAGGAGGTAAAAGAATGTTCTTTCCAGACACAACACAAGCTTTTCTTAGGAACTTACTAGGTGCTTTTGACTTCATTCTCAAAGCACCCCAGAAGTAAATGCCCAGTGAATATCAGGAGCCAAAGAATTAGCTTCGGATGTCCTTGTTAAGTTACCTTCCTACCAGACCTTGACTTATGGACACCAACCAATTTCCAGCCATTTTGGGGCTGCATCTTTCAGGTAAGTACACTCCAACTGTTCCCTGAGAAACAATGCCATGTTTCTGACTCCTGATTTACCTTTCATCAGCTTCAAATCAACAGTGTTCCTAGGGTTGAGGAGTCACACTATCTGTAAATGTCACATGAACATGACAAAAATGAAATCTGATTCATTCAAATATGTCTTTCATTTAGTTTTCATCTTATTAATGACAAAGGGGGCAACTTTTGTTAAATCATTTTTCATAACACACCTCAGTGGAAACTGGGGTCATACCACATTTGCCAAGAAACCACAGACTATTAGAATTAGTCAAGCATAAGCAAAGATGGTAGATTATTGACCAATATTGACTACAGGGTAGATATTTCCAAAAGTAAATAAAAAATCTTGTTGTTGACTGATATCACTGTGATAATAAACATAAATCTCTGCTGAAAACATAAATTTTAAGCTTACACAGTGATGAGACCTTGATGTTTCTAGTATTCTTGAAGTCATATGTTGAAATTCTATTCCCCACAACAATGGTACTAAAAGTAAGGCCTTAGAAAATGATTAAGTAATAAAAGCAAAAAAATCATGAGATAGATTAATAACCTTATAAAGGGGACACCAGAGAGAAGGCTTTCTCAATTACCAAAGTAGGAAACAGGCAATTTGAACTTTGGTTTCCCAATCTGGCACCCTGTTAAGAAATAAACCCTCATATAATTTATAGGATATGCAGTTAATGGTATTCATTTATAGTAGCTCAAACATACTAAGCCATATACTTATAGTCCTCTCAAAGTTTGGTCATACCAAGTCATAATTACAATTTATCAAGATCCAAAAGACATATGAGCAAGACAAAATGTCAGAGCATGTCAAATGTTTCATCTTAACTCAATTACCAATATTAAATCATCAACTTGATTATACAGTAACAAAATCCAGCTCTTTTAAGATAAGGTTTTGTTTAATAATCTGTCGATATTGTTTTCTTAAAGTAGTATTTGAGATAGAAATAGTGGAGGCATGTTCCAGTGGCTTGTTCCTGCCTTTATGTAATGTTATGGTCAAGATTCAGTCTGCTCTATTTCTTTCTGCTTAATAAACAGACATATTTCAATGTACTACACTGCAGTGTGGTGGTCCTTGAGGCATTGTCATAAAAACAGATGGTCATGAATTTCTGCCTAAATTGGATTCCTCACAAATCATGATTGCTCAGAAACTATTTTATAATTTGCTACCAATCAATTTTCAACCATATAAAATGGAATGGAGAACCCCAGTTATCAATGTTTAAATACTAAATTTGCAAAACAACAAACTTAATATATACATTTAGAGAACTGATTTAAAAATAAAAAGGACTTTTAATGAAATGAAAAGGTCTGAAATCTCACAGCTTAGAGAAATGTAAATATGACCTATGTATAAACTTCCAGGTTGATTCTGAGAGAGACACAGAGCATTTCCACACCTACTGTCATATATCATCTGTAGTGTGGATTCCTTTCTCCCAAAGAGGCCTGTGAAAGCAAGCAGTCATAAGACTACTATACCATGTTTAGTACAGGCAGTGTACAGTAGCCTAAGCCCAGTAAACAATGTGTTAACAAAATGGAGCAAGCACAATTAGACAGACCATTGCCAGAGATAAGCAAAGCATCAGCCATGAACCCCCAAAGTCTCTTTCTTTGCTTTAGAAAATGACTAATTTCAATTTGTTTATTATCTGTAACTTTTATATTATCTGAAATATTAATAAAATATAACTGTGTGTACTATGCTAACTTGGAATTCAGGGGGTAAATTAAAAGAAATATCAAATATAGTCCCTGACTCCAAAAAGAGTGATATTAGAAGGCAATTTCATCTACTCTTGGGGGGAAGCTCTCTATCAAGAACCTAACAAAACCCATCAAGAGTTCAATCCCCTAGTCCAGGGTTTCTCCAATAAACTATACCTTGGATCCAACCATCTCCAGTAACACAGGAAAAACTGCCATGGCCCAGTGTCCATGTTCAGAAAGCCCAAGTTACTGGACTGGAGGACTGAGGGGGTTTCAAAGCCTCAAGATTATTTTACTATGCAGAAGATGTTAACAAATGTTGTATGTTCTTCGTTTATCCAGTGCCTCTGAATTAAGGGTGATTTTTCTATCTATTTTCAGTGCTGTCAATGAGTGAGAATAGTTTGAGATATCAAAATCAGAGGAATAACAGTAAGATGTGTTAGATAGAGAGCAGAAATTCTAATAAACATCATACAAGGCAGGACAAGCCCCACAATAGTGTCAAGCCCCAATTATCAATAGAGCCAAAGGTGTGAAAATGAGTTTTTCATCCAAGGTAACAGTCAAAGCTGGACTCTTCCTAGCACTTTGAGGTGTTAGAAGCCAAGAAACAAAGGGAACATTTTCTCCTTTGTGGGCTTATTGCCCATAAGCAAAGCAATGAAGCAGCTCACAGTGGCTCATGCTACATTGTAAGAATGGGTTAGATCCAACTTTGAGAAGGGATGATGTGAACCAAGAGATGCAATACTGTGGTGATATATTGTTCGTGATCTAATAAAGCCACAGATTTTCAGAATGCAAAACTAGCCACAGCCATAGAAGCTGGACAGTGATGGCAACATAACTTTAATCCCTGGACTCAGGAGACAGAGGCAGATGGATCTCTGTGAGTTCAAGGCCACCCAGGGCTACATGAGAGTGAATCAGTCTAAAAGATAGACAGAGCTCAGGCCCTTAATCCTGGCACTAGAAAGGTATATAAGAAGGAGCTCAGGGTCTCACTCGGCATTCCGACTTGGATATTCAGTTTCCAGTCACAGGGAAATCAGAATCTCCAATTCAGCCTTGATAGAGGTAAGAGCTACTGGATAGCTTCTTTCCTTTTCTGATCTTCAGCTTGAACCCCAGTATCTGTCTCAGGGATTTTATTATTTGTGCTGTACAATACAGATGCTGTTTATTGGTATCTGTAAGGAAAACTGCTGTGGTGGCCATGTGGCAGAAGGCTCAGGCAGGAGCAAAGCTGGAGATGAAATAGTTAATGTCAGAGCTGCCATTGGTTACTTTGATAAAGAACAGAGATCAGATCCTATGAAATGATACTAACATTAAATGGGATAAAATAGATTCCATAAAATATAATCTACAAAGTGGCATTGTTAGGCCCCTCCCCAAATTCTAGGAGTCAGGAGGATGAGGGAGGCTACCCAAGAGGACATACTATGTTACCATCAGCTGCTGGCCATGGCTGTGGCAAGCAATCACTGATAGACTTGAAATTTCTTGGGGCAAATCTCCCTTTGGGCAAGATACAGAGCCACATTGTGCCTCACTTTTCCTATATGGCAACTTCATAAAGCAATAGTATTTATCCCAACATAGATATTAAGGGTCTGGATAGATATCTCAGAGGTTAATCACTCTTTCTGCTTCTCCAGAGGACCAGAGTTCAGTTTCCAGCACCCACATCAGGCGTCACCAATAACTCTAGCTTCATGGGATTTGTCCTCATCTGACTTCCACATGCACACACGAAAGCACAAAAGAAAAAGCCAGCAAACAAAAACTTTAAAACAGGAAATGAATGGGTTATCACACATAAAGAGCTTAAAATGGTCCCGGTATAGACTAATGACTCAATGTTCATTGTTTCTGTGGTATTCTACTTTTACTAAAGGTATGTGATGTCAGTTATGTATTGATGGTAATTTTAGGTAGAGTAAATAGTGGGTACAAAATTTAAGGAAGCAATGACACTTTTTATTCCACCACTGGGCTACAAAAGTAAACTGGGATGTAGCAAGACTAAGATGAAAGGGTAGACAGGTATAGTCAATGGGAATGGAAACTCCAGTCTTCAGCGTCCATCTACCAATGGTCTTTGCTGTGTTTTTCTGCCCTTCCTCTATGGCCAATGACTTACTTTGGCAGCAGAAGCAGTCAAAAACCCAAGTACTTGGAATTACAGGGTGAGCCACCATGCCTGCTTTACCATACTCATTCAGTTTTAGAAAACGATCCCTTAGGAGCCAGAAATGCTGTGGCTTAGTGGTAGAATGTTTATCTATATAACTGCTGATCTACATGTTTAAGGCTCTGGGTTCAAATCACTTAGTTTTTACCTACATCACAACAATTTGTTTTTGAACTTTTTCTGTTCCCAGGGTGGATCTCTTTTATTTCATATCCAAATCTCTTTAGATTTTCCCCTTTGAAATTTCTTCTCCCTATGTGTCTCAAGCATGGGCAAAATCTGCCTTCCTCTTTCCAGTGTAATTCCACATCCAAGAACTCCAAGTAACTTTTGGCTTGGCACAGAAATCTCAACCATCAGAACACCTTTAAGATTTCAATATGCATTGTGTAAATGTATCACATTTTTTCTATCCATTCTTCTGTTGAGGGGCATCTAGGTTGCTTTCAGGTTCTGGCTATTATAAATAATACTGAGATGAACATCATTGAACAGATGTCCTGGTTGTATAAATGTGTTTCTTTTATGTGTATGCCTAAGAGCAGAATTGCTGGATCTTGTAGTAGACTGATTCCCATTTTCCTGAAGAATAGCCATACAGGTTTCCAAAGTGGCTGTACTAGTTGGCTCTCCCACCAGCAGTGGAGGCATGTTCCTCTTTCTCCACATTCTTTCCAGCATAAACTGTACTACTCAGTGGAAAAAACAATGGAATCTCAAAATTCACAGGCAAATGGATGAAACCAGAAGAAACCATTCTGAGTGAGGTAATCCAGTCACAGAAAGACAAACATGGTATGTACTCACTCATATATGGACTTTAGACATAGAGCAAAGGATTACCAGCCTACAATCTACCCTGCCAGAGAAGCTAGGAAACATACATGGTCCCCCCAGGAAATGGGAAAGGGACAAGATATCCTGAAAAAACTGGGAGAGTGGGGGGAGGGTAGAGGGGGCAGTAGAATGAGAAGGGGAGAAAAGGAGGGGTGAGGAAGACATGAGGGAGCTTGAAGGTTGAGTTGGGTAGGAATAGAGGAGAACAAGATAAGAGATACCATAATAGAGGGAGACATTATAGGTTTAAAGAGAAATCATGCACTAGGGAAATGTTTGTAGATCTACAAAGATGACACCAACTAATAATCTAAACAACAGAGAAGAGGCTACCTTAAATGCCCTCCCCTGATAATGAGATTGATGACTGACTTATATGCCATCCTATAGCCTTCATCCAGCAGCTAGTGGAAGTAGAAGCAGACACCCACAACTAATCACTGAAGTAAACTAAAATTCAGTTGCAGAGAAGGAGGAGTGATGAGCAAAGGAGTGAAGACCAGGCTGGTGAAACCCACAGAAACAGCTGACCTGAACAAGGAAGAATTCTTGGTTCCCAGACTGATAGCCAAACCAGCATGGGACTGATCCAGACCCTAAGAACATGTATGGGTGTCAGTGAGGTGACCTTAGAAATCTAAGAGGATCCCTGTAGTAGATCAGTACTTATCCCTAGCATAGGAATGGGCTTTGGGAGCCCATCCCACATAGAGGGATACCCCCTGAGCTTAGACACATTGGGGTGGGCCTAGGTCCTATCCCAAAGGTTATGACAGACTCTGAAGACCTCCCTATGGAAGGCCTCACCCTCCATGGGGAGCAGAAAGGGTATAGGATAGGTAGGGTGTTAGTTGCAGGGGAAAGGGAGGAAGGTAGGGAGAGGGAACTGGGAGTGACATGTAAATCAATCTAGTTTCTAATTCAAACTAAAAAAAAAACTGAAGGAAAGGGATTTCAATATGCAATCAGGAATAATTTTCTCCACACATTTGATCTTTTTCAGTGCATCTAAATGATTACAATAAACCTTTGGATCATGTCTAGAGCATCCTTCTGCTGCAGACTATGCTTTATTTATCTTCAAAGTGATGGATGATGCAAAGTCCTTCCAAACATGTTCATCTCTCACAGAAGCAAGCAACACACGTCACATAGCTATGTGCACATGATGCTTCTCTGGGGTACTTTTTTATAAGCTCCATAAGAATTCATCATTTCTACAGGATAGGCTTTCTTTCAATTTTCTATGGAAATAAAAAGAAAATTTATAAAGCTCAGAAAATCACTGTTTCCAATGTACTTCCTTACATTCTGTTATAAAATCTTCAATGTTTACCAGATCCAGAAATAGTCATATCAATTTGTTATAAAAATGATTAATGCTATTCACAGATACTTCACATACTGAAAATAGTATAAAGATGTGGTTGTCTATGATATAAAGAACAGAGAATGCCATATAAATAGTTTTTAGTTGTTTTCATTTTTAATGTTAATTTTTATAATGGAGGCAAATATATATTTATGAGTCTAGCTTCCTAATACTGAGAAATTTGTAAAGGAATGCTATAAAAGTCTGGTAATAATTATTTCAATGTTTTAATTATTTTTCTAGTCACTTTTCACAAATAAATTTATACAATTCATTGTCTTATAAACTGACTTCTATAACTTTTGGATTAAAATTACAGTTTAAGAATCACTGTTTTGAGTATAATTTTACTGCAATGTCACTTGTTGAATATTTACAATCTGCTAAGCTATGTGCTAAGAAATTCATGGAAGTAGTTTCATTTCATAATCACAACTATGTTTCAGGTCATTATCTTATCATGGCAGCCTTAAAACATAAGGTAGCTGTGCCCATTTGCAAATAGAGAAATTGTGGTGTGGAGCTATTCCCATGGGTTAATGTTCATGCAAAGCAAGACCTTTGTAGGAATTAATCCCAATGCTAATTAATATGCAAATTCACATGCCCATCCCCATCCCTACAAATCCAAATCCTCAAAATCCAAATCTCTGAGTAACCACTAAAAAGTTAGCCATCCCCCACAAGGGATTATTCTGTTCCATTAAAATGTGAGAACACTTTCCTCTTGGCAACTATTGCTGGATTGTCTCAGCAGCCAATGATCAATAGCAGATTTTCATCTTTCATGTTTTCAGTCATTTGAACTGTTGTGTGGGGCTTCAGAGTAGGTGTGGGACAGGTCTAGGAAGGAAGACCTAAAGTTAAGCTCTCAAGGAGAGGAACAAATGGTCTCATTGTCTCTACCTGGGGTACTTAAACACCTTTGTAATACAATCACCACTACAATGTTTTATACCTCAACTTGCAAAATTATTTCAAGGTCAATTTTCTCCCACCAGAGTTCTTTAATTTATATACTTCATATGACTGCGTATTCTTATTATTTTCACCCTAAATTTAAAAGTTAGAGAGCATAGAGACTTTTCTTCTCACCCCTTTCAACTCTATCTACATTTCTATGGACAAAATTACCACTGCTTGCCACTTCGAGGAAGAATCCAGAAGTCACTCTCCATGGACACCAGGTAAAAACTATATTTTATTTGCCAATTTCATAGTTTCTGGTTTATTTGTTGTTGTTTTCTACAATTGATATGGGGGGAGCACAATATTTGTTACACTCTCAACACATGTAAAAGTAGAATATTCTAAAAATGTCTGGAAGTTACTCTATTTCATAATATATATCATCTGTGAGGAAAGTTTTCAAATACAGTATATAATTAAGTTAGAGGTTAAAATAGATTACATTGTGATGATGTGCAATAAGCATCATGATAAAACTGGATGTCAATAAAAGCCCATTGTGGATACTGTTGCTAATCTGGTTTATGGTTTGAAGTCATCACAGTTACCTGGACTTTCATTTTTATTTAGCATTTTCATTTTTCTATGGGATTTGGCATTGAATTCTTAATTTAACACTCCAAACGTGTGAGACTGTGTCAAAACTGAGCCATTCCCAAAGCAGTGGAGCCACTCAGCAGGTTCAGCCACCATCACCTCCTCTTTTGTCCAATGCTAACTGTGTTCAGTGTAGCACAATACTGTTTTAGATTATACTATCTTAGTTCTTAGTTTGGGGTGGTTTTCATTTGGTTGAAGACTTACACAAGAAAGAATTCTAAAAAATTACTTGAGCAATATGGCTTCTGAGCTCTTCTGTTAATGGGTATAAAAGTCAAGATTGACTACAACAAAGAAGTCTGAGACTAACAGAATTCTAGTTTCTAGGTGTATATATCTTAGCAGCAGTAGAATTGTTACAAGACACTTGCAACTCGAATAATTTTCTGTTATTTTTCTAGATATGAATCATACAGAATTTGCTTAAAATATGATAATCATCACAAGGTATAATTCAAATTTATTATACTTAATTGTTTTTTGTCTGAGGAAAATGTCCTCCAATAATGTCTTAAGCTTGTCTTCTTTAGTGGTTTTGTTTTAATTATATATGGAATACCAAAAGTCTAGAAAAGATTTCATGTTCTTTGATACACATACATACACAAAAATATACATATATGTCTTACATTTATTCATATGCCATACAATTATGAATTCACACATATTTTTTCTTAAAATATCAAATACTTCATGTGTTTTATCATAAAGAATTCAAAAATCTTCTAAAATACTTTGGGGATATATAACTACATATTTTCCCAGACATATTCTCTTTCCATATTTAAATACATATGCCCCTTATACTCATATATATATATATATATATATATATATTATATATTTATATATATTCTATATAAAGAAGAATATAAAATACACATATTTCACTCTACCATAGCTGATAGATATATTTTTTAATAACTGTATTTCTTCAAACAGTCCATCACTAATATCTAGAAATGTTATGTAACTTGACAAACTGAAGTGTTACCAGAGTTACTGAAAACAGAACTGGGGGTTTTGAGCACAGAAGCAATTTTATCAAGAGTTCATTTAAGTAATATTGATACATTAAATAGCTTAATATTGCTGGCTCTCCAATGACCACCTAGGTTATCAACTCAGAAAAATGCATTCTTAATCAAAACCTCTAACTTATGGCTTCACTAGATTTCATAAATATCCCTTATTATGCAGCAAATTATCTTTCAGTAAAAGAGAGAGAAATTTACTATTTAGGTGAATTTTTAATTCTTGCTAGAAAACTTCTAAGTAATTAGTGTTCTGCAAATACTGTCAGTCTTGAGATGCCTAATTACAAACTTGTCAGAAAAGCAAATTAGCAGAGTTGCTCAGTTCACATCTGCTAACAAGAAGTTTATGAGGGGCAAGATATGTGACTCAGTAGTTAAGAGTACTTTATGATCTTCCAGAGGACAGAAATCTGGTTCCCAGCACCCTCATTGGGTAGCCACAGATGTCATCTAACTCCAGTTCCAGAGATGCCCTCTTTGGACTTCATGGTAACAAATTGCACGCACACAAACGCGCGCGCGCACACACACACACACACACACACACACAAATAAATCTTTTAAGAAAGGAGTATTTTGACATATTCTTTAAAGCTAAAGTTAAAACAAATAATTAAATACCAAAAGGTAAGTCAAGATCATAGATTTGGATTGACTCTCTTCTTTACTTTGTTTTTGCGTGTGTGTGTGTGTGTGTGTGTGTGTGTGTATGTATGTATGTATGTATGTATGTATGTATATAAGTATGTATGGTAGCATGCATGTGCCATGTTGCAGATGTAGAAGTCAGAGAACAACTTGCAGGGGGTCAGTGCTCTCCTCCTACCATGTGGAAACTAAAGATCAAACTCAGGTATTAGTCTTGGAAACAAGAGCCATTTATTATGCTGTTGGGCTCCAAATCTGGGATAAAATAAGTAATCTTCACAGCAAACAGGAAAGTCAATGATAATGGAATGAAAAATTTAGTTGTCATGTAATAGTGTTCTGTGCTTAGTGATCCAAAACAGAATTTTTAGAATTCCATACTGTAAAATCAAAACAATAACAACCAGAACACACTCTGTTTTATATAATACATTAATATGCATATCAGGAAACAAGAAAATCCAACTTTGAGATTGTAAAAATATGTAGTAAATGTGATATGCTATGTCTCATGCTCAGATATATTGTAGAAGACTTGAAAATCCTATAATATCCAACAAAGCACAAAACCTGTCATACTCAACATTTCCTAAATCTGAAATTATGGTACTCCCTGTTTGTATATTCAGTACTACCCTAATGAAGAGAATTTCCCAAAATACTGATTTTTAAGATCTCATCTTTTATTCTTGGACAGACACACTAAAAATGGAAAACTGAAATGAGCATAGTGAGGGACTAGTCACAAAGGTGGATCAGAGTCAAGGATGCAGTAAGACATAATGCCCTCCATGGCCAGCTCAAGGAAACATTGGGACCCACCCTTTGGTCTAGGATAAAAGAAAGGGAGGAAGGGATGGAGAGAGAGGAGAGAAGGGGAGAGGAGGAGAGAGGGGAGGAGAGGAGTCAAAACTTCTCTGGGAAGGGACTACTTTAAAGAACTGTGACCTTTCACAGAGGAACTTAAGCTACTAGGAGAATACAGAAAAGATTCTTGGACCATAAACATATACCGATTCTTTATTCACCCTTTCATGCCCAGTCATGGGGCCAAATGCAGTAGATGGCAAAAATACTGAACATACTAGTTCAGCCTATAAAGTTCAGCCTTCTGAAGGCAGGACAAAAAAGGTAAGCGGTTGATTTGGAAAGGCATTTACCACACTAATATTAGATCTAAGCTCTTTTCTGTGGGTATTTTTAAATTTTAGGTTATCTATTGATTCAAGAAAGATTGCTCTGTAGGCTAGTATGTGCTAGGTACTCTGGTACATGAGAGCTTGATGACTGCAAGAGCGAACACAAGAAATATAAAAACATAAGCACTTTACAACTGGAATAAATTGTTATGGATGGGGGGCAGAAACAACTAGCTCTGCCTAGAAAGCCCAGAGTATATTAGAAAGGAAGCAATATTCAAACTGATTCATTAACAATGGAGTTATAGTCACTAAAAATACATGGAGACTGAAGACTATATTATACAACTCTAAATTTTGTTTTAAATCTAAGAAAAAATTAAGCTATGTTATTTCAAGTCAAATTCAAACTTTGTGGCCATGAGGATTATGTGTGAGATTGCATCCTAAGCCCAAATCCATTTTCCTTGTTCCATCCCACCATCCTTAAAATATAGATTGTTCTGACAGTACCCAGAACAACATTTTTATTTTCTACTAAAATGATGGCAACATGATTGATTCACCATAGCTTTGCATATGCTTTCTGAAACTGTCCCTACTTGGGTTGAATAAACCTTCTAAAAAGCACAACACAAAGCAGCACAAACAACTCCACTAGGAGATTCTTATGTAATAAAGAAATATCACTGAAGTTGTATTGGATGATAACTGACAGAGCATGGACTTTACCCCATATGCCTCCTGTAAGTTTTAAGTGCCCATTTTCATAGAAACTTAATACTTTCTCTACTGCCTTGTCCAACACTTTCCTCCAATTAACTTCAAAACAAGATTTCCAGCAAAAGGCTTCAGGGCATAACCTGACTTTGGGTGGAATTTATAAATTACATTCTCTTCCCTGCCTGATTATGATTAGATCATACTGTGAAAAAACCATTCTGGATTATTGAGCATAAGGAAGCAAAAAAAAATAAGAAAAAAATGTGCCTGTGGGGATAAACTTTTATTCTCCTGAGGTCTTTATTTTATCCTGGGTAATCTTTCTTAGATCAATTCTTCAAAGAAAATTTCAAAAATAGAAGCAAGTACTTTACCCAAAATATATTTTCTCCAACAAACAGGATAATTTCTTTAGGATGCAGTTTATCTCTGACTTGGTAACTGAATAGCACAAAGTCCTAAGGCACAATATACAATGCTATTCTTTTGGGGTTTTTTGACACAGGGTTCTCATTTATCCCAGGCTGGCCTGGAACTTACTGTCTAAACAGGGATAGCCTTGGCCTTTTGATTCTCCTATCTTTATCTACCTCCCAAATGATGGGATTACAGACATATGCTACCACACCTAACTTCACAATGTTTTTCAATAAGCATCATTTTAAGGGAAATGTGCATCTACACATCCTTTTAAGATTCTTACATTGTAGCTTTGCATGCATTCCAAGTGCTGTTTTGTCTAGGCAACAATGGTCTGATGTCACTCGGTGTGATATTTTCTTTTGGTATTGGATTAAGTATTACCTATTCTACTTCCCTGTCTATACCATGTTTGCCTTAACATTTCCTCCTGTCAGACCACTGGGCACCTCAAGATCCTGGTATATACTGACATTTCTTATTCCATTTCTGTTTTGTTACTCATCACTTACAACATATTCCTGTAGTTCCAGAAAAAAGGAATAGTTAGCAACCATTTAATGAAATCAGCTTATGTTTCTAGTTGAAATTTAATGACCTAATTCTCATCACAAAAAATTCAATGGAGATGTACCACTGAAAGAAGATACAGAGTTGTTCTCAGTCAAGAATGTTTCAACCCAACCCCTGTGGAGCCCAACCCCTACCGAGTGAGAAGACTATCAGGAGAGGCAAGACCATCCAGAGCTGCAGACATTGAGTCTTGGACCACACACAACACCGGGTGAAAAGAGGAGATAGAAGACCCCATCTGCACCCACTGGAAGAACAGATGGGAAGAAGACAGAATAAGAACACACTCAACAAAAGAAAGACAAATATGACACCACCAGAATCTAGGGACTCTACACCAGCAAGATCAGAAAAGCCCAACACAGAGAATGAAGAAGAGATGGACCTCAAAAATTATCTTAGGAAGATGAAAGAGATCTTTAAAGAGGAAACAAGAAAATCCCTTAAAGAAATAGAAGAAAAAAACAAGCAAAAAATTATATTAAATGGAGGAAAAGACCAACTAAAAATTTCAAGAAATAAACAAGTCTCTTAAAGAATCTAAAGAAACCCAAGAAAAAACAATTAACAAGTGAAGGAAGCACTCGAAACAGTTCAAGGAATGAAAGCTGAAATAGAAACAATAAAGAAAACACAGAATGAGGGAATGCTGGAAATAGAAATCTGGATAAAGGATCAGGAACTAAAGATGTGAATGTAACCAATAGAATTCAAGAGATGGAAGAGAGAATCTCAGTTGTTGAAGACTCTCTAGAGCAAAACAGTCATCGACCAAAGAAAAGCTCAAGTCCAACAAATCCCTAACACAAAATATCCAGGAAATATGGGGCACAGTGAAAAGGCTGAACCTAAGAATGATAGGTATAGAAGAAGGTGAAGAAATACAGCTCAAAGGTACAGAAAACATATTCAACAAAATCATAGAAGAAAACTTACCCAATCTACAGAGGATATGCCCATGAAAGTACAAGAAGATTAAAGAACACCAAAAAGACTGGACCACAAAAAGAAGTCCCCTCGACACATAATAATCAAAACACCAAACTTGCGTATAACGAGAAAATATTAAGAGCAACAAAAGAAAAAGGCCAAATATCATATAAAGGCAGACCTATCAAAATCAAACCCGACTTATCAATGGAAATATTGAAAGCCAGAAGGTCCTGGATAGATATCCTACAAACACTAAGGGAGCATGGATGCGAACCCAAACTACTGTACCCAGCAAAACTTTCAATCACTATAGATGGAGAAAATAAGATATTCCATGACAAAACCAGACTTAAATAATACATATCCACAAATCCAGCACTACAGAAAGTTCTGGAAGGAAAACTCAAACCCAATGAAGATAACTACACTCACAAAATATAGGCAATAGATAATCCAATTTTACCAAACATGAAAAGGAACAGGAAGGCAAAATCCATACACAAGGACATCACCAACAATAAATCCAAAACAAACAAGAACCAACAATCAATGGACATTAATGTCCCTCCTTGTCAATGTTCTTAATAACCTGCCTCTAAAAAGAAAGAGGCAAACAGAATGGATACGAAGACAGAATCCATCCTTGTGCTGTGTACAAAAACACACCTCAACTTCAAAGACAGGAGTTACAGCAGAGTAAAGACTTGGAAACAGATTTTCCAATCAAATGGGCCCAAGAAACAAGCTGGTGTAGCAATCCTAATATCTAACAAATTAGACTTCATACTTAAATTAATCAAAAGAGATGAAGAAGGGCATTTCATACTCATCACAGGAAAAGTCCATCAAGATGAAGTCTCAATCCTGAACATTTATGCCCCAAATACAAAGGAACCCACATTTGTAAAGCAATAATTACTAATGCTCAAACCACACATAAAACTACACACACTTATAACAGGAGACTTCAACATCCTGTTTTTACCACTAACTAGACAGGACGACCAGAAAGAAACTTAACAAAGAAACAAAGGATATAACAAAAGATATGACCCAATTGGGTTTAACAGATATCTATAGAACATTCCATCCAAACACAAAAGAATATATCTTCTTCTCAGTGCCACATGGCACCTTCTCTAAAATTGACCACATAGTTGGCAACAAAGCAAACCTCCACAGATACAAAAAAATTGAAATGGTCACCTTATCATATCACCATGCTTTAAAGCTAGAATTCA
The DNA here is from genome assembly GCF_003668045.3 of Cricetulus griseus. NCBI lineage: Eukaryota > Metazoa > Chordata > Mammalia > Rodentia > Cricetidae > Cricetulus > Cricetulus griseus. The sequence continues at coordinate 142,704,958 of NC_048598.1, forward strand.
ACAGCAATATAACTTGCAGAAAACCTACAAACCAGTGGAAATTGAATAACACCCAATTGCACCATTCCTGGTTCAAGAAAGAAATTAAAAAAAAAAACAAATTAAAGACTTCCTAGAATTTAATTTGAATGTAGACACAATATGAAAACTTATGGGACACTCTGAAAGCAGTGCTAAGAGGAAAGTTCATAGCACTAAGTGCCCACATGAACTGGAGAATAGTTACACTAGAGAATTGACAGAACAACTGAAAACTTTAGAGCAAAAAGAAGCAAACTCACCACGGAGGAGTAGACACCAGGAAATAATCAAACAGGTCTGAAATCAATAAAGCAGAAATTAGGAAAACATTACAAAGAATCAATGAAACAAAGAGTTGGTTCTTTGAGAAGGTCAGCAAGACAGACAAACTTCTACCCAAACTAACTGAAAGGCAGAGAGAGAGCATGCTAATTAACAAAATCAGAAACAAAAAGGGGAATATAACAACAGACACTTAGGAAATCCAGAGAATCATCAGGTCATGCGTTGAAAACCTGTACTCCACAAAATTCAAAAACCTAAAGGAAATGGACAAATTTCTGGATAGGTATCACTTACCAAAATTAAAACAAGAACAGATAAGCAGTTCGACCTATAACCCCTAATGAAATATAAGCAATCATCAAAAGCCTACCAACCAAAAAAAGCCCAGAGCCAGATGGCTTCATTGCAGAATTCTACCAGAAATGCAAAGAAGAGCTAATACCAGTACTCCTCAAATTGTTCCACACAATAGAAGCAGAAGCCAAACTCTTTTTACGAGGCTACAATCACTTTGATACTTATGTCACACAAAGATACAACTAAAAAAGAGAACTACAGGTCAATATTCCTCATGAATATCAATGCAAAAATACTCAACAAAATATTGGCAAATCCCAGAACACATCAGAAAAATCATCCACTATTATCAAGTAGACTTAATCCCAGGGATGCAAGGATGGTTCAACATATGAAAATCCATCAGTGTAATCCACCATATAAACAAAGTGAAAGAGAAAAAAACACATAAACATCTCACCAGATGCGGATAAAAACCTTTGACAAAATCCAACATCCCTTCATGATAAAGATCTTGGAGAGAACAAGAATAACAGGAACATATCTAAACATGATAAAAGCAATATACCCCCAACCAACAGCCAACATCAAGCTAAATGGAAAGAAACTCAAAGTGATTCCTCTAAAATCAGGAACAAGACAAGGCTGTCCACTCTTTCCATATCTCTTCAATATTGTTCTTGAAGTTCTAGCTAGAGCAATAAGACAAGAAAAGGAGATCAAAGGGATACAAATTGGAAAGGAAGAAGTCAAATTTTCACTATTTGCAGATGATATGATAGTCTACATAAGTGACCTAAAAACTCCATTAGACAATTTCTACAGCTGATAAAGCTGATAAACACCTTCAGCAAAGTAGCAAAATCAACTCAAAAACATCAGTTGCCCTACTATATACACATGTAAATCCAATGAGAAAGAAATCAGAGAAGTATCCACAAGCAACATAAAATATCTTGGGGTAACACTAACCAAAAAAGTGAAAGAGCTGTACAGTTAGAACTTTGAGTCTTTAAAAAAAATAAATTAAAGAAGATACCAGAAAATGGAAAGATCTCCCATGCTCTTGGATAGGTAGAATCAACATAGTAAAAAAGGCAATCTTGACAAAAGCAATCTACGATTCAATGCAATCACTATCAAAATCCCAACACAGTTCTTCACAGACCTTGAAAGAATAGTACTCAACTTTGTATGGAAAAACAAAAAACCCAGGATAGCCAAAAGAACTCTGAACAATAAAAGAACTTCTGGAGGCATCACCATCCCCGACTTCAAGCTCTACTATAGAGCCATAGTTCTGAAAACATCTTGGTATTGGCACAAAAATAGACAGATAGACCAATGGAATCAAATTGAAAACCCTGATATTAACCCACACATGTATGAACACCTGATTTTTGACAAAAGAAGCTAAAGCTATACAATGGAAAAAAGAAAGCATCTTCAACAAATGGTGCTGGTACAATTGAATTTGGACATGCAGAAGATTGCAGATAGATCCATATCTATCATCATGCAGAAAACTTAAATCCAAATGGATCAAAGATCTCAACATAAACCAGACACACTGAATCTTCTAGAGGAGAAAGTGGGAGATACCCTTGAATGAATTGGTAAAGGAGACTGCTTCCTGAACAGTACACCAGTAACGCAGACATTGAGATCAACAGTTAATAAATGGGACCTTCTGAAACTGAGAAGCTTCTGTAAGGCAAAGGACACAGTAAGACAAAATGACCACCCACAGAATGAGAAAAATCTTCACCAACCCCACATCTGACAAAGGGCTGATTTACAAAATATACAATGAACTCAAGAAGATAGCCACCAAAACACCAAACAATTAAATTAAAAAGTGGGGTGCAGAACTAAATAGAGAATTCTCAACAGAGGAATCTGAAATGGCTGAAAGACACTTAAGAAAGTGCTCAAAATCCTTGGCCATCAGAGAAATGCAACTCAAAACATTTCTGAGATACCATCTTACACTTGCCAGAATGGCTAAAATCAAAACACCAATGACAACCTATGCTGGAGAGGATGTGGAGAAAAAGGAACACTCCTCCATTGATGGTGGGAGTGCGAACTTGTAAGACCACTTTGGAAATCAGTATGGTGGTTTCTCAGAAAAATGGGAATCAGTCTACCTCAAGATCCAGCAATTCCTCTCTTGGGCATATACCCAAACAATGCACATTCATACAATAAGGACAGATGTTCAGCCATTTTCATAGCATCATTGTTTGTAATAGCCAGAACCTGGAAGCAACCTAGATGCCCCTCAACTGAAGAATGGATAGAGAAACCATGGTACATTTATACAATGGAGTACTACTCAGCAGAAAAAAGCAATGGAATCTTGAAATTCACAGGCAAATGGATGGAACTAGAAGAAATCATCCTGAGTGAGGTAACCCAGTCACAAAAAGACAATCATGGTATGTACTTACTATATGAATTTTAGACAGTTAGCAAAGCATTACCTGCATACAATCCTCTTCACCAAAGAAACTGGGAAACAAGAAGGATTCTAAGAGAAAAATGCATGAACCCCAGAGAATGGGAAGGGCCAGGAATCCCTGACCTAACTTGGAGCATGAGGGTGGGAGAGAAGGAGCTGGTAGGATGAGAAGAGGAGAAGAGGAGGGGAGAGAAGGAAATGGAAGAGCAGATATTTTGAGTGGGGTGAAGAATAGAGGAGAGCAGGATGAAAGATACCACAACAGAAGGAGCCATTATAGGTCTGAGAAGAGATCTGGAACTAGAGAGATTTCCAGAGATCTACAAGGATGACACGAACGGTCAATCAAGGCAATGGTGGAGAGGATATCCTAAATGCCCTTCCCTTATAATGAGACTGATAACTACTTTATATGCCATCTTAGAGCCCTCATCCTGTGGCTGATGGAAGTAGGGGCAGACACCCACAGCTATACACTGAACTGAACTCTGGAACCCAGTTGCAGAGAAGGAGTAATGGAGATCAAAGGGGTTGGGACCAGGTTGGTGAAACCCACAGAAACAGCTGACCTGAACAAAAGGGAGCACATGGACCCCAGACTGCTGTCTGGAAGGCAGCATGGAACTGATACAGACCCCTGAACATGGATGTCAATGAGGAGGCCTCTGTACTCTATGGAACCCCTGGTAGTGGATCAATGTTTTCCCTGGTGTAAGAAAGGACTTTGAAAGCCCATTCAGGTGAAGGGATGTTCTCTTGGCCTGGACACATCAGGAAGGGCCAAGGCCCAGCCCAGAATGATGTGGTAGACTTTGGGAACCCTCTGTGAGGGCCCTACCCTGCATGGGGAGTGGAGGGGTGATGTGGTGGGGCCTGGTGGATTTGCGGGGAGGTTTGGGGGAGGGGAGGGAAAGAGAGAAGGGATTGACATGTGAAGCAATCTTGTTCCTAATTTGAACTAAAAATAAATATAAAAAGAAAAAAGAATGTTTCAAAGACCAAAGCAAGGTTTGCATTCACCCAAGGAGATCCCTGTATAATGAATTCAAATTCTCCTTCAAATATATTTCTAGCCTGATTCTCATGTCAACTCTGACCACAGTCTGACCCCCATCTCAACTTGCATCTTAGAAAAACTGGTACAAATCTTAAATGAATAATTCTTACTTACTGTATTTAAATTATGATTTTCTGTGCTAACCAATAAGGAGTCAGCCTCCCTCCTACTGACCTGTTTAGGAATAGGCTATGCACAATAACACTAATACCCAAATAAGACCTTGAATTCTCAATCCTCCAGCTTCTATCTACCCAGTACTAGGAGTTCATGCAGTGTTTAGTATCAGTCCCAGGGCCTACTGAATACACTCTAAAAACTTAGCTATAAGCCATCTCTTCTACTAGCAACTAGAAATAAAATGGCCAATTGAGATATATGAGATAAATGAGTAAATAATCTATAGTCCCAGCCCTTGGGAGGCAGAGGTGGGAAGTTCAACTCTATCCTGTACTAGATAACCAGAGCAAAATATGAAGATCCTATGTCAAAAATAAATTAACAAGGCAATTTAAGGAAAACTCTGAATAAAAGCAGTAATAGGTATATTGAATAAGTATCCAGTTTAGTGATGAGTATTCTATGTCCTCCTATGTTATGGTCTTCAAAATTCATATAAAGTCTTATTTTCCTAGGATGTGACTCTATCTGGAAATAAGGTCCTTAAAGAAGGACCTTAAAGTAAATGAAGTAACTCAGTTGGACCCAAAATCATCCAATAGGAAGTATCCTTGAAAATAACAGGGCACAGAAAAGATGACATGAATGACATGAAGATGCTCAAAAAACCAAAACAAATTCAAAACAAACAAAAAAACATGAAACACCATTTTACAACCAAGGAAAGAAACATGTGCTTCCAGAGTCATGATCTCAGACATTTCTCAGAATATAATAAAATGAATTTCTGTTGATTGAGCCATTCAAAACTGCAACACTTTGTTATGATGGCCTAGCTAACACAATTGTTTGTGTATAAGACTCAAGGAAACTGGAAAAGAAATTCCCAACGACGAGAAGGATGGCTAAGTGATTAAGAGCACTTGCTGCTCTTGCAAAGGACCTTGGTTCAGTTCCCAGCATCTACATAGCCTCTCACAGACATCCATAATGCCAGTTCCAGGGGATCTAATGCCATCTTCTAGCCTCTACCAGCAGCAGGCATGCAAATGGTGCAGGCAAAATACTCACATGTGTAAAATGAATTTATTTTTTAAAAAAAAAAAGGATTTCCTAAAATTAGCATGCAAGTTTTAGGATAAAAGGATAGAAGACCCATGAGGACCATTAAATTTGCCTCTTTGAGCCACAACCAACTAGAAGTCAAAAATTAAAAGCATTACAGTGCATAGCATTAACCAAAAGCATAAAATACAGTTTGATGTGGCAATCCATGCCTATATTCCAGAACTGAGGAAGCTGAAGCAAGAAAATTATCAATTCATGGCCATGTCTCAAAAAATACAAAAAAAGAAAGAACACCACATATCCATGGACCTGATAGTTATGTCTGGACTACATATGTTGAAAATTATTCAATTAAAAAGACAATGAAAGGCACAAAGAAATTCAGAACTGAACATATTAATTTGATGACTTGATACTCTTAGAGATTCAATATTCACCAAACTGGTTTATAGCTTTAACATAATCCCAATCAAAACATCAGGTAATTGTAAGTGTTGTACAAAGTAATCCAAAAATGTATATGGAAATGCCAAGAGCCAAAATGTCCAGAACAATTTTTGCAGAACAAATCTTAGTGCCATGCAGAAATTAATTTATAGAGTGACAGTGATCTAAATGGTATGGTGTTGGTATAAAGGTATTAGTATTGTCTGTTCAATGTAAGAAAGCCATCTAAAAACTCAACACATGTGGATAATCACATTATAATGAGAAAACAGACAATTCAAATGAAAATGACTATGCTTTTTAAAACATGATCTGAGGGAGAAAAACAGACGTCTATAAGCTAATGAGGACTAATGCTGTGGAATAATCCTTCTGTACATTGTGAATATGTATTATTCCCATAGGTTAATAAAAAGATGACAGGCTGGTTTCCAGATAGGAAGCAGAGATGGGACAACCAGAGACAGAGAGAATGCTAGAAAGAAGAGGAGCAGAGTCAGGGAGATGCCAGCCAAACACCAAGCAAGCAGGAAGTATAGAAAACAAATCATTGTTTCATTGTATCTTTTAAACTAGAATATACAGAATAGCTAGAAAGAGAATTCAGTTCTCTTTCAATGTAGAAATGGTTTGTGAGAGTCAGGAAAACCAGACCACTCAAGGCTTAGTGTACATGAACTCATTAGCCAAATCCAATTCAAATTTAAGTAGACAAAGGCCTGGACCACAAAGGAAACTCTGATTCTACTTTTGGAATTATGCGGGTTTCATGAATAACTTCTCAGCATCTTTCCCTTGCAAAAGCAAGCAAGGGGTTTCTTAATTTTTATTCAGCATTGGACAAGTAATGTAAATTTATGAAAACTATAGAGATAACTAGAAAAGTAATTGAGATTCGAATAAAATCTGAGGTATTTAAATACAAACTTTAAAAAATATTTATTTTATTTCTAATGATGTGTATGAGTATGTGCATGTGAGTGCAATATGCACAGAAATCAGAGGCTTTAGATTTTCTAGATATAGAGTCCGAGGCTGTTGTGAACTGCCTGGTAAGGGTACTAGGTACTGAACTCAGATCCTCTGGAAGAGCCAAAACTGCTCTTAACTAGGAACCCAACTCTCCAGCCCCTAAATACAAAGGTTTAATAAACCCGTCATTTATAATAAGTAAAAAAAGAAAGAAAAGAAAATGAGGTAACAAGCCATGAGCCATATTGCAGTCATAGATAGACATATGGGTTAACTTAAATGTAAGAGTTAGCAAGTAACAAGCATGGGCTATCGGCTGAACATTTATAAGTAATTCAAGCCTCTAAGTAATATTTGGGAACTGGTGGATGGAAGAGAAACCTCTAACTACAGACTTCAACTCATATGCAAAACATAACTTAAAATGTAATATACGTATGAATTTAAAAATCTAATGATTTAACATTTGAGAAAACATAAAAGAAATTCTTTGTGATGATGGGTTACAGAAAGTTCCTAAATATAACATTAAAGCTATGGTCCATAAAAGAAAACAAGTGTTAAGTTCAACATGAAAATGAAAATTTTTGCTCTGTGAAGGACCATGTTTAGAGAATGAACAGATAAGCAAGGAGAGTTGGGAACACATTCGTAAATCAAATATCTGACTTACGTTTTTGAATCAAATATCTGTCTATCCAAAATAGAAGATCTCTCCAAACTCAGTGATAAATAAAAATAAAAGAGCTGGGCAAAATATTTGAACAACTGCTTCAATCAAGGAAGGCAAGTAGATAGCAAATGAGTCAAATGGGATAGAATCGCAACACAATTCATTAGAGAATGCAATTTAAAATGGGAGATACTGCTTACCCACTTGAGAGTGAAGGGAGCATGAAGCAATTCCAGCAGCATTCTGTTGCTGAAAATGGAGATGCTATCATGCTCACACCTCAGCAGTAGGACTGATAAATGGTAAGATGGTTTTAGGGGAAAGTCTACAAATATCCAATATAGTGAAAATTATACTACTGTATAACACAGTCATCCCATTTCTAGGTTTTTAACCAAAAAAAAAAAAAATGAAAGCCCTGCTCACACCAAAACTTGCATGCAAGCATCTACAGTCAGCACATTTATAACTACTGAAAATGGTAAAATCCAAATGTACTTCAAGTATTAAATGGAAGGCAGAATGGCATATCAGCAGTAAAGCAGGGCCACAAAGTTCTACAATACACAGAGGCACAGAGGAATCTGGAAAACATTGGGAAGGAAGCCTAACCTGAAACAACACAGGACTCCACTTTCCACATCCTGGACAAGTCAGCCTTGGTGAAGATGAAGAGCACAGCACTTTATCAGGATTGAGGATGGGAGTGCTAAGGGAGGGCACAAAGAGGAATGATTTGGGGAAAGGAACCTTTTCTGTACCTGGATGTAGTGGCCAATTGACAGTTCTGTTAAAACCCTTACAATTGTACATGAAATAGAGTAAGGTTGGTTTGCGTGAATCTAAAGTACACATGAAATTTTGTAACATTAAACACTCAGTGTTCTGTTGCTCTTGGGCAAGGTAACAGGTGGAACTCATGGGATACAAGAGCAAGTAATCAACAATTATGTATGAGCTAAAGAGAACACAACATATGAATGTGCTTGCAATTTTAAAATAAATGAAATGGTTTCTCATAATAAATTTTGACATCAATCCAAGTCTAATAATTTTGTGATACTATCATTATTTTCTATCTTAGAACCATTTAGAATAGCAGTTGGAAAATTTTAGAACTGCAAAACCCTAGAGTTTTTAACACAAATAATAGGAAAGGAACTACTACAACTCTACCCTATTCCCAAATTCAGGTTCCTTCTACTTTTCCCAGATTCATTCAAGAAATTCTATAAAATAGTTCAACTATTAACCTACCATTTTCTCCTAATTAGAAATAGTAGTTCTAAAGAAAGATAAAACAAATTGTGCTGCCTAAGAATAAGTCACTTTCTCCTCCAACTTCTTCCCATCACGAGGGCAAAGAGGATAAGTGTAGATTGTAGACTGACCACAAGTATGAACCAAAAACCATCCAAACTGTCTTATTTAAAGGTTTAAAGGTTAAAAACCAAATAGCATTCAAATAAATATGTCCTGTAAATAATCGCAGCCATGGTTTTTAGTACAATATGAGTGTTAATATCATGAAATACAATTGCCCTCTCATTTGGATAAAATAATTAAAGGGCATCTCCATTGGGATAGTGAAATTAATTAGGATAACAACAATGGTTGTGGTTCTGGCTCTGGTGTGTGCTAATTCTATAGCAGCTCAGTATTGATCTTGAGAGCTTCAAATTTGGTAAGTAGCTGTAAATAAGAGAAACGTTCATACTATCTGAAATAGTAAAAGAAGAAAGATCATTCCATGCTGCAATGATAGTAGAAAGAAAAGTACAACCACCTAATTGTTTTAGGAGTGTTGTACTTGACTTACTATAAAATTGATCTTCAGTGGCAGCAGACCACATAGTTCAACAAAAATAGACTAGCCAATAGTTATTGCAGCATGTTTAGATAAAGTGATTGTGGTTGACACATGAGTGAAGCCAGTTGTACTCCATCAAGCTTTAGCCATAAGTATACTCAAAACAAAAACAACAAAAAGTGCTCAGATTCAACGTAAGTGTCCATTATTATTGAACTGTGGAAATAGGAGATGGAACCAAATGCATCTGGTTTAGCTCCAATTTGGCACCAGTGGAAGCAGATTTCTAGTGTAGTTTAAATATCCAGGAAACTTCAAAGCAAGTCAGGAGGCTGTTGCGACAATGCTGGGATCAATGACCCCTGATTTTGTGGGAGAGGTTTCCCTGGATGCTGCAGAGTACACACCAGGCCTCACCTCCCTACCCCCATTTGCCTATATTCATTGTCAGCACCTTTTCTACTTCTACAAAATGAAAATCACTACAACTTGTTCTCCAGTTGCTCTCTGACTTGACTGAGATCAGAGGTTAGGCACATGGCACAAGCCAAGTGGCAATTATTATCGTGTTCAGATTCATATTATCACTATGTTTTCCTACATTTGGAAGACTTGGGAATACAAGCTTTTTCTTGTCATTGCTTCCTTTTATTTCCATATGTATGTGTGTCTGATTCCTATGTGTGTACAACATGCTCAGATATTTGGAGGTGCATGTGTGTGTGTAGAGACCCAAAGATGATATCAAGAGTCCCCCTCAGTCACGTTCCCTTGGCTTTATTGAAGTAGAACCCCTCAGCTGAACCCAGTGCTTGAAGATGTGGGTAGTCTGGCTAGCCAGTTTTCTCTGGAGATCCCATGCCTCTGCTTTCTCTACCTCTGAGTACCTCAATTACAGGATGGTATAGAGGCTCTATAATTTATGCCCATCTGTCATTATGTAGGTTCTCGGTATCTCAACTCTGGTCCTCAACCTTGTGAGCAATCACTTTAACCACTCAGTTATTTCCCCCGTCCAAACACTAACTTTTCCTTTTTTCTCCTTTTATTTTTCTTGATCAATTTTTATTATCATTTAAAATTTTCATACAATATATTTTGATCATATTCTATTCTGTCCCTCAACTCCTCCAAATCCTTTCCACATCTCCATCCACTAGGCTTCATGATCTTTCCTGTTCTCTCTCAAAAAGAAACACAAACCCACACAAAATCAAAACAAACAACAAATACCTGAAACAAAAACAAAAATCTTACAAAAACATGGAATCTATTTTGTATTTGCCAATTACACCTAGGCATGTGGCCTGTCCCTGCATGTGACTGATTTACAGGCCGTGTATCCAATGTCATGGAGCTAATATGGATGTCTTAAACATCAATGTCAGCTAAAATGTATTTAAACTTTCTATTTTTAACTTATTACTAAATAAGAGGAGATGCAATGATTTCGTGATTTCCTAGCTAACACATTGTACCAACACTGTGCAGTGTTCTCCGGGCACAATGCACATACCCCTTTATCTGGCACTCCTCAAAAAATAACTGCTGAAAACTACAGTATTAATGCTCATTCCTGCAATGACCTTACTGTTTAAATCATCCAACAAATGATAAGTAAGCTCCGAGGTATGCCAAACATCATGCTAAGTACTAGAAAGAAGCTGAAAATCTATCAGGAGGGAAAAATTCTCCACAAATAATTGCATACCCATCTTGCTGACTTATAGTTGTAATAGGCTCAGGCAGTGTGTGGATCAACCTTTCATCCCATATGGCATTAAAGTGGACCTTTTCTCTCTACCTAGTCAATCCAGAGACATAAAGTACATGTGCAAAGGAAAGAAATCCCAGAGCTTTAGGTAATTCCCTAACACCTGTCTTATTCAAGCATAACTGTCCCATGGGCTCAGTAGGAAGCATTTGAAGTTTCCCTCCAGGCTTGCTTTTATGTGAGAGCAGATTGCTACCATTGAGTGACTACAGCAGGCAGACAAGAACAAACCATTTGCTTGTTCAGGGCTGCTTCTTCTAAACTTCTTCTTATAAATGTCTTCTTTACCCTAGATGCAGCAGAAAAGCTGTCTTCAGTCTCAAATAACATGACTAGGCTATCATCACCTGCCTAACCTTAAGGCTGTTATGCCAAGTTTGACAGCTCTAACTTCTAGACCAAGAAGTAATGAGAAAATATAAAGTAACATCTGGGACTTTGAGTTTCTGAAAGCCTTCCTATTATACTAAGCCACTACATATATCTAGAGAATATCAGCAAAGCTATTGCTTTCTGATGCTAAAAATTTCACACAACAGCATGGCAGTTTGGTAAACTGCTCAAAGTTTAACAAAGGGGAGCTTCAACTTCAAGGACTTTAGATCAATGAATACCTGAATTGTTTTCATGAATATGAACACATTAAGCACATGATGGTCCACACATCTGTCAACCAAAGCAGAAGAAGCAATTCGGAAAGGCATGCTTAACTGAAACCTACATTTTTTTTCTCTAATTATCCATGGCTTTGCCATGGTTTAAGCTTGTGAGATCCATCTTACACATCTACATTGCATGTGAGTGTCACTTTGAATTATTGCTAGATTAATAGAATTGCAAGATGAGGTTTAAGTAGAAGGTTTATGAAAAGTGTTTATGGCAAGATCTGCCAGGCTTCAGGCAAGATTAAAGTCGACTTTTTATGGTTTGGGATTGAATTGCTTAATGAACCAATTGGCACTTTATTTTCTGCCTTCAGCCATGCTTTTTTTTAATGATGCTTACCTATTAATCATAAATGCAGCCTGCCACAGGTAGTAAATATCTGAACATTTGTGAAACCTAACTCCTCAAGAAGGCTATACTGTGTATCCAATGGAAAATATATAGTATCATTTTAGACTAAGACTTCAAATATGTTCATGGGATTAGAAAAGAAGCATTATTTCCAATATGACAAACTATTAGGAACTCAAATTTAGTCATAAGAATGTTCACATAGCCAAAAATAAAATTTAAGCTAGTGCTAATTATATTCTTTCTGGTAAGTCAAAACCAAATGTGATATTCGCTAATCAGGCCCTTCAAAAGTATGCTTACTTGTTTCCTTAAACTAAAGCGGACAAATTTTAGAGAGGAATAAAACTTTTATTGCAAGTATTTGAAGACCTAAAAAGAATCTTCTTTAAAAATAGTACTTGTCATACTGAGGAACCAAATTATGAATGACTTTTAGAAACAAGGGAAGAGTCATTTCTAAAGATGTTTTCAAGACTAGTGCACAGACCTTGGAAAAGTTACAGCCTAACTCCTATTTGCATGGATTCAGAAGAACAATGTCAGCAGCCCACTGGAAACTTGATGCTGTGTTTCGTGGGAAAACTGCCCCATAGGAAAGTGCTTATTTTGTTCCATATGTACTGTATGAAGTATTTCTTAAATACATGATTTCTAAATAACAAACATTATAAAAAGTTGTAATACTTAAAATTTCACTAGGCATGAAGGCATACATCTAAAGTTTCATGACAGCTTGGATTACACAGTAGTAGTAGGCCAGGCAAAAATACATAGCCAGATGTTATGTCAAAATTAAATAAATAAATAAATAAATAAATAAATAAATAAAGCATCACTTTATAAATAGTAAGTGAAAATCTTACATTCAGTGGAATGTACTTACATTTGAAGATTATTTTAGTTTTGATGGTGATTCACTATATCATAGTTTAATCTTCAAAACAAGATGATAAAGGAATCAAAGCTTACCAAGATTAAGCAAGCTCATCTAAGGCTCTAAAGACAGTAAATTTTAGAACAGAGAACTATGTACATATTTTCAGAATACAAAATTTGTGGTGTTTACAGTATATTCAATATTAAAGACTCCACCAGAAGACTCCTACAAATGATGAGCACATTCAGCAAAGTGGCAGGGTACAAAATAAACACAAAGTATCAGTAGCCTTCCTATCTATAAATCACAAACATAGGCCACAAACATACCATAAATATAACCAAGGATAAGAAAGACTGTATAAGGAAACCTTTAAGATATTAAAAGGACAATTGAAGAAGGTAGAAAGACCTCCCATGCTTGTGGATTGATACAATTAATATTGGAGAAATGGCCATTCTACAAAAAAAGAAATCCACAGCTTCAGTGTAATCCCCATCAAAACTCCAACCCATTTTGTTACGATAAATCTTTCTGCCAAAAGCTGCCAAGCCACACTGCCACATGTGCGCTTTATGCCAGCCGCCTGCCTGAGTTAGGGCCCAAATGAATACACAGAAACTTGTATTAGGAATAATGCTGCTTGGCCAATGACTACGATTCTCATCTGTTAGCTCAGTCTTAACTCTCATAAACCTATATATTTTATAAGACTTTATCGGACTCCTTGTTGGTGTCCTCCCTTGCCGGTGGATCACACCCTGCTGCTGGAGGAGGCAAAGGGAAAAAAAGGGGCCCTTCCTGTTTCTCCTTCACTTAAATATGAATCTCCCTGCTATGTCACTTCCTGCCTGGATCACCACTTCTCTACTACATTTCCCAGAATCCTCTTTGACCCCTAACTAACTTGCTGTCTCATTGGCCAAACAGTATTTTATTTAACAATCAATAAGATAAACACATACAGTACATTCCCCATCACCAATTCTTCACAGAAGCTGAACAAAATCTTAAATTTCATGTGGAAACAAATGACCCAAAACAAATCTGACTCATTGATCAGTGGAGTGGAATTGAGAACTCATACATAAGTCCATATACCACCACCTGATTTTTGAAAAAGGCCAACAATATGCATTAGAGAATAAACAGCATCTTCAACAAGTGATGCTGGTTAAACAGGGTAACTACATGTAGGATAAACAAACTTGATCTTTATCTCTACCTTGTATAAAACTCACCACTAAATGGAACAAGAACTAATACTCTGAATCTAATAGAGGTGACAATAGGGAATATTGGCATAGAAATGGGCTTTCTGAACAGAAAAACCTGACAACATAGCCATTAAGGCTAGCAATTAGTAAATTGCACCTCATGAAACTAAAAGTCCTCTGTACAGCAAATGACACCATCATTTCAGCAAAGAGTCGGCCTACAAAGTGGGGAAAAAGATCTTTACCAGCTGTCTATCTGAAAGAGGATTAGTATCTAGACTGTACAAAAAAACTCAATAACAGAATAAATAAATAAACATCAAGAAATCAAACAACCAAAAAGATTTTCTTTTATTGAACCACAGAACTAAACCAAGAGTTTTCAAAAAGGTAAAGCACAAATGGCTGAGAGATGTTTTTAAATCTCATTTCAAGATCCTTATATATCAAAGAAATGCAAATGCAATACATTTTATTCCAGTCAGAATGGCTAAGATCAAAAGAGGAAAAAAATGACAGCAAATGTTGGCTTCCATGTTGGAAAAGAACACATTAATTCTTGGTAAAAGGAAAACTGGTGCAGCCAGTGTGGCTGTTCCTCAAAAAGGCAGAAATAGGCCTACTACATGTTTCACATATACCATTCCTGGATCCTTACACAAAGGACCCGGTATCTTGCTATAAAGACACTGGTTCATCCATGTTCATTGCTGTCCTAGTTACTGTTGCCAGGAAATAAAAATATCCTAGATGTCCATCATCTGATGAACAGATAATGTAAGTGTGGCATTACTTATGCAGTGGAATCTCATTTAGATGTTAAGAATAATGAAATTCACAGGTAAATGGACAGATCTGGAAATAATCATTCTGAGTGGGCAAATCCAGGCCCAGAAAGATGAACGTCACATGTTTTCAGTCATTGGAGTTTATAGTTTCATTGCTTGAAAAGTTTCGTTGATCCTAAGTTGCTAAATTCAGAAAGAAGAGTACAAAACTTTGGAGTAAACAAATAACAAAATCAGATTCCATTACTAAAATTAATTATCCATAGGTAACTTTCTTTGCATTAATAAAGTTGTTTCTTCATATACATGAAAAATCTGTAAAACACAATAAGCTCATACAATTCACTAAATAAAAGCTCAGTAATAAATGCTAAATACGGTGACAAGGTGCTAGAAAATTAAGCCAATGTTTTATCCAGTTTATCCATATGCCCCCCCATGTCCTGTAATACCATGCTTTTTTGTAATAAATACTCAGTAAATTTCTTATAATTAGTTCTAGAACTTCATAGTAAGCCACATAGTCCTCATGAACTAGCATGTAAGCAAATTAATTCAGCCAAACAACTAGATGTTTCAAATGATTGTTTCTTTTACCATTTTCTGTTTGAATGTATGAATGTACTAACTACAGTCAGCAGTGTAAGGTCTGGCAATAATTATCTTCTGAATGTATTAAAATTTTAAAGGTTGAAGAAAAAACCCAGGCTACTCAAAACCATTAACATTTTTTTTTAATGGGCTGGGTATGAAGATCAGATGATAGAGTGCTTGCCTAGCATGCATGAAACCTTAAATTTGATCACAGCACCATGCAAACCACACCTTATGCTGCCTGTAATCCAAAGACTTGAGAATTGGAACAGGGTACTTCTCAGTGGCTCAGCAAGTTCAAATGTCCAGCATAGGCTACCTGAAACCTTACCTCAAAAAAAGCCTCTATTCTTTATGAAAATATTTTAAAATCCTTGTAAAGAAAATATGAACCCAAGGAATAAAATCGTGAGAAAAAAACATGAAATTAAGAATGCCTAGAAAGTTGAAGCAATTTCCATAGAAGAAAACACTTATGGGTTTGCTTAGCACCAGGCATACGGCTAAGCTAGGATTTAAGTCTCTCGTGATCCCAATAGGACAAGTGTTATTATGACTCCTACTACATAGCAAAGGCTTCCTTCCACAGGTAAACAATTTGTTGTTGATAAGCACATATGCAGAAGAGTCAGAATTGGCACCCAAGGCATTCCAATCCCTCACACAATAAATAAGATGGCTTCCTCTTTTTTTGTTCCCCTCTCCCTGTGTCCCCTGGGGGTATTCTGTTCTTCAGCTTCTTCCTTTATTTCCCTTACGACATTTTTATTACTGTATTCTACCCTTGTACTATCAACATTTTTTTAGCTCTCTTTGTCTCATCAAAATCAAGATGAGCAGGAAAATTTTATTCACTAAAATAAAAGCACATTTGTCATTATGCCATCTGCATACATATCCTCATAACAATATAATTGGGGAAAAACATTGACCTAACTCATTCATTCATGTAGTGAACCGTGGAGTTCTATTGTCCAGGTGCATGGCAAGGCACATACAGACAGATACTCAAACTGGGGTACATCTGCAAGATTCCAGCACTTACTTACACCCTCGATCATGTCTTCTTTCTCAAGACTTGAGAGTTCTAGAAGCCTCTCTCTCATACTTCTTCCTTTAAACATTACAAGCTCCGAAAGTTCTTCCATTGACATATGTATTAGTGAACTTTCCATCACCATAACAAATACTTGAGGTAAACCAACTTATAAGGGAATATGTTTATTTTAGCTCCCAGATTTAGATGGCTAATGGTCAACTAATTGATATTTTTGTTTGGTCCACTGGTAAACCCACACATCATGGGGAAGCACATAAAAGATTAGATAAAATCTCTACCCTAGTGGCCAACAAATGAAAGAGGAAAGTGAGGTCTGAATCCATGGTCCCACAATTTCCTTCAAGGGGCATTACCAGTTACATGACATCCCCCACTTGGCCCCTTAAAATTGCTACCACATCACAATGGCATCATGCTGGCAGTTGGGCCTTTAACACAGGAGCCTTTGGGGGACATTCTAGATCCTCTTCATACAACCTGAACATCTAAAGAATTCCCCAGTGTTTTCTCTCTGGGCAATGTTCTTTTTATAGCCTTAACAATTTGTATTCTCTGTCAACATTCATCTATTCATTTGTTAGTGTCCTAGGAATTATCCTGAAGCAAAGAATATCATCTATTCAATATGTATAGCCTTTACTTATTTCTAAAACAGTTCTATCACCTTCCTTTTGCCCTTACCAGCTCAGCTGCTTTCCTCCTGGCAACTGTCAATCTGATTTCTACCTCTGTGCGATTATGTATCCTGATGCTACATGTAAATTGAGACAAATATTAGAGCAACATTTCTGTCAAGATTATTGCACTTAACACAGTGCTTTGAGGATTTAGCAAATTTTGGCCGTGTATCAGAACTTCATTTCATTGTGAAACATTATTCCATTACACATATTGTGGTAGTTTCAATGTAATTGGTAACCATAAGCCCATAGGGAGTGGCACAATTAGGAGGCATGACTTTGCTGGAGGAAGTGTGTAACTGTGAAGGTGGGCTTTGAAGTCTCATATATACTCAAGCCATGCCCAGGGTCCCAGATCACTTTCTGTTGCCTGGGGGTAAAGATGTAGGACTTGAATATAAGCTTCACATAAGTAGGAATCCAGCTATCATTGTTGAATCAAAGGTGCATAAAAAATGTGTGGCACTATTGATATGCCATAAATATTTATTGAGTAATCACATAAACAAAAGGAAAAAATAACAAAAGGAACAAACCTTGGAGTAACCTTACAAACAGTCTTCCTGATGATATTCTACGGCTGTCATCTTTTGGCACAATGTGAAATAAACTTTTAGCATAATATAAAACATAAATATGACATGTTCCATCAAAATACGTTTGAAATATCCCTCATTCATCAGAGCAGCATTGTGAAGCTAGACATATCAACAGAAAACTTGCATATTAAAGAAAGAAACAGAAAACCAAACCTAAATTCTACTATTAAATATGACAAAAACTAAAGTATGAGATTGACAGCTATATGGAAGTATTACATTGACAGAGAAGGACATGATTCTAGATCAATGTAAGCAGAAAGCAATATGCTTTTTTTGGTTGTAACTTTTTATTTAAATTCTTTAATTACTACTCATATTTACATATCCATCCTCCCATTCCCTCACCCTCCCATCCTCCCATGTTGCCCACCAATCCCCCAACCCATCCCCCAACTCCTCCCCACAGATAGTAAGGCCCTCCACGAGGGACGTTCAAAGGGGGAGGGCCTAGGCCCTCCTTGCTGTATCTGGGCTGCAATAGGATCCCTCCATAGGGAATGAGCTCCCAAAGTCCATTTGTGCTCTAGGGTTAAAGACTGGCTCCACTGTTAGAGGGCCCAGAGACTGTCTTGGGCCCTTAGCTGGCACCTACATTCAGGGGGCTTGGTTCGGTCCAATGTTGTTTCCCCAGCTTTATGACTTGGGGATCCATGCTCTCACTAGGTCGGGTCAACTGTTTCTTCGGGTTTCTGCAGCACCATCTTGGCTCCTTTGCTCATCCTCCCTCCCTCTCTGCAACTGGATTCCAGGAGTATGGTTCAGTGCTTAGCTGTGGGTGCCTGTTTCTGCTTTAAACAGCTACTGGATGAAGGCTCTAGGAATGGTAACCAAGGTACACATTAATCTCATTTTAGGGGAAGGGCATCTTCTCCACCACTGCCTGGATTCTTAGTTGGGGTCATTCCTGTGGATCCCCTACCATTTTCCCTGTGCAAGACCTCTCTCCAAACCTGTACTGTCTCTCTCTATCAAGGCATCTCCTTTCTTGCCCTCCTTTATTCCTTCCCTGTCTCAATCCTCTTGTTCTCCTCCCCCCTTCTTTCCTTCCCACCTCCTTCCTTTCCACACCCCCCACCCCGTGCAAAGCATATTCTATGCACCCTATAAGTTAAAAAATTCTTTGGAAAATTTGTTTTGAAAATATCACAATATAATATTTACAGTAGTTGTAAGGAGGTATACA
The DNA here is from genome assembly GCF_003668045.3 of Cricetulus griseus. Lineage (NCBI taxonomy): Eukaryota > Metazoa > Chordata > Mammalia > Rodentia > Cricetidae > Cricetulus > Cricetulus griseus. The sequence continues at coordinate 142,723,967 of NC_048598.1, forward strand.
CGGGTTTTATAAGGAAGATTCAAGTGCACTTAATCTCAAAACATAACATTATAGCAACATTAACTTTTTATCAGACAAATAATAAAAAAACTATCTCTCCACTTTTGTTGGACTATTATAAAAGTAAAATAAAGAAGATGTGGGGTATGCCAACTTTAGGAGACAGACATTTGTTGTTGTCACACTTCTCTGCAATAACACATCCTGCTGCACATTCCTCAGGGAACTGCAGAATGTAGGGCACTGAATTTAAAGAGCTCCCTCCTAAATCAGTCCCTCAAGAGAATCTAACTGAATATTTAAATCAACCAGGGGTTAACTTTTAAGCTAACTCAATTTTCCTGTAATACTTGCAAAACTAAACCTTCCTACACATGAAAGAATCTTCAGTTGAGACAACAGGAAGTTAATCCGGAAGAAATCACTGCTTTGAAAAGAGAAATGGGAAACATAGACTTTGAAATAAGGCATTGTGTACAAGGTGGGGGAAATAGCCAACTTTCTTTTTTTCGTTGTTGTTGTTTTTTCTCTCCCTGCCCCCCAAATAGAATAGACATCACGTGGGGTGGGGCAGGGAGGAGCGGTGGACTGGGAAGGGAACAGGAGGGATTAGGTGGGGCATGGAGGGAGAAATAACCAACTTTCATGTCCTAAGTTTAAGGTACAGAATCTGAATAATCCAAAAGGATAAAATGCTGAGGCACTACCCTAAAATCTCTCTAGGTTTTCATTAAGGTCTGTATTATACTGACCTGTGTTTGATGATAAATGGACACAGTTGAAAGGGCAGAGCAGGTGGGAAGTGACAGGATACACTATCACACCATTGTTTCCGTAACTTCAGCACAACATAGTCTGAAAGTTACAGATTATTAAAGGGAAAATTACAGAGGATTATTAAAGGGAAAATTAAATAGAACTAAATGGGATGCTGTAATATGGGTCACTATAAATATTGAAGAAACACCCCAGGTAGATCGTATTTTATTTCAGACCCAATATTAGAAAAAGTTTAAATCAAGCACAAATTATTTCAAGGCTTTTCACAATTAACAAATTTTCTGAAAATATGAAGATGCATTTGTTATTTTTCTCCATCAATTGTTTATCTTCTGAACTATTTTTTTTTCTATTTGCCTTCTTTGTAAGTTAAAAGAGACATTCAAAATGTAGAATTTAAAGTCCCATAATATTTTTCAAAAATCTATCATCTGTAATTATATTTTAATTTAAAAGTGTGTTATATTAAAATATTTTAAATATATCATGTTAAGGAAGGCAATATACAAATTCAAAGAAATTCAAATCCAGATATTATAATGGATCAAATGCCAGACATGAACTTTTTCCAATGAGCAGTTATATCTGGTGCCTATGTATCTAAAAATGGTTGAGGAAGAATGGAATGGATTTCTAAGAGAAGTGTGTAGGGCAAGGTCTGAGGTTTTACTGCAGGAAAAAAAATATGTGCATGAGGCTCCAAGTGTATTTTTATTTGATCCTGGCCAAAAACACTAGTATGCAGAGAAATGTCTACAGTTACTGAGGATTTTAGGCTCCTCAGAGATATCACAGTTACAGCAATAACTCAGCCAAATATTTACAACCCAAAATAATGGAATTTTCACTTTCTTCTTCAACAAACAAATAGAAAGGCAAAATGATAGAAAATATAAATTATATATCTGAAAGGGGATTAAAATCCAGACTATTTAAAAATTTCTACAACTTAATGGCACCAAAATGAAACTCAATAAATAGGTAAAGTACTTCAATAGACATTTTTCCAAGTAAAACACAGAGATGGATACTACTAATGATCAGTGAAACATTTATCTAATTATTCTTAAAAATAAAAAAAATTAAGACAATTATTGGGGATAAGAACCTGAAAGAGCAGAGAAGCTGCTATCTCTTTTGTTCCTCCATCCAAAAAGGCTGAGATCCCCTCTCTGCCCTGCATTGCTGTTTTCTGTCTCCTATCTGCCCTGTCCTCCAAAACCTCTTTAGCTAATTTTGGTCAGCTAGTGGCTAGCTCTGCCCTCTGATTCAAACCAGAATTTATTGTCAGAATCCAATCAAAATATCACACAACAGATCAAGACAATGCAGATCCAAACCCCAATATGATGCCGTTTCATGTACCACATCACAAGCTCTGGCAAAGATCCTGAGAAATGAGAACCTTTATGCAAGGTAGGTAAGAATGTGAAATGGTACAGCCACTGAGGAAATCAGTTATACTAGGAATTCCACTTGCAGTTAATGCTTCCAGTGAATTGAAAAGCAAGGACTCAATATTTGTTAATCAGTTTACAAAGCACTCATTATTTACAACAGATAAGTGTGAAATAATCCAAATGTCTATGCATCGATTAACTCAAACTGTAATATGTACATATAATGAGTTGTCAGTCAGCCTTAAAGAGGAATGATATTCTGCCACATGGTACAATATTGATGAACTTTGAAAATCATATGTATGCAATGTAACCCAGACACAAAAGATGTGCTCCTACTTACATGAGGTATCTAGAGCAATCCAATTCATAGATTCAGAAAGAAGATCACATTTACCAGAAGCCGTAGGTAGACAAGAGAAAGTTAGTATTTCATGAGTACAAAGCTGCAGTTTGGGATGATGAGCATGTCCTGGAGATGGACAATTGATGTAGATTCATGATATCAACATAATTAGTGACAATGAACTATGTGACCTATGTGATTAAAAGTGGTTTAGGGGTAGGGATGGAATTCAGACTGTATAATACTTGCCTAACATAGAAGAAATCCGAGGCCCCATCTCTAACAATGTATAAACAAAGCATGGTGGAACATGTTTATAATCCCATTACTAAAAAGGTGGAACCAAGAAGATCTGGAGTCCAAGCTCAACTTCAGCTATATGAGTGAGATCCTGCCCCTCTCCCCAAAATAGAAATTAAATTATGTATTCATGCTATGTCTATTTTATTACAACAATAATTCAATTGTTATTATGATGCCTTAGTAAATGCCATTTTATGCCTCCAATATTATTTCTATTTGTGCTTTCATCTTTGTCTAAGACCAACAGAAATAATTTGGTTTACACCTCGGCTCTTAATGGTTACTGAACACCACTTAATCTCATACTGTCCCTGAATTTGTTATCTACTTAAGTTTTTCTCTAGTTTTACATGTCAGGCATCCAATTTGTCACTTTACCTGGTGAAATCATATTAATAAATATTAAAGAAAAAGCATTCTTGAAATAATGTATCATATTTAGGTGTGAAGACAAAAATTACTGTTAATCCAAAGATCCAAAGAATGCAATTAAAATGATGACAGTTCCTGGAGCTAGCAACCCTGCCTCTGTGGATTCATATCTGCCAAACCTCAAAGGGGCACTCATAAAAATGAATAGATTTAAGGAAGAACGAAAGAGAAGGGAGAAAAACTGATTGGGTATTTAGTCTTGATGACATTTCCTTGGGATAAAGGAGAGGCAGTCAACAGATGTTAAAGAAAAAGCAAGATGCTGACAGCAGTCCAGAGGACATAAAAGGTCAAGAAGTTGCACTGGAAACTTTGCAGAGAAAGGCTATCATAAAGGGAGATATTTTACTTGCTTCCAAATGGGTAATGGTTACTAGATCCCCAAAGGCATCTGAGCAGTGAAATGTCAACAGTCAATTGCTCACACACCCCTACAAGTCTATGAGAGCTAAACAAGTTAGAAAAAAATAGAAACAGATTTGAAAGGAGACACAGAAAAGAATAGTGTAAAAGTTTCAAATAATTATTGTATGTGCCTATGGATGAAGTGAGCCTTTCTCTTTGAAGGCTTGCATGAGAAAGCTGAGGAATTGAAAACTAAAGACACTAAAAGACAACCAGAAAGGATATTATAGATTGATCCCAAGCCTGACTTAGACTTTGGTCTTGTGGAGGACAACAGTTCAGGTGGACTTATCTCACTCATGATGGTAGATGCACATAATTATTTCTCTTGACCTTTGATTTCATCTTTCTCAGTATGAGAGTTCCCCAGAAACCAAATTCCAAAAGTTTTAAGAAAAACAATTTCCTAGGCTACAAAACAAAAGGGATTATAAGAAGAAAATGATGCATAGATATTATAAAGAGTGTTTAGCTTACATTCAGTAAATGTCAGAGGCCAGAATGAAAGGTGGGCAAAGGGGAAAAACAGGAAAGCAAATTCAAAAGTATGCACCTCAGAAGCCGGGGAATGGCAGTTCTTTCAGGAGAACATGGCACAGGTCACACACATATTGTCACATGATACAGGTCATATCCCCACAGGGGTCTATGGGAATAGGAATTCTCCATATGAAGCAAGGTGAGTACCAGGAGGAAATATGTCCTTGAAAGAACACAATTTGCCCAAACCAAAGCAATGACAGATGAAGTGGCTTAGACAAGTAGCCAGAAATAAAAGTCCTTGCTCAGAAGAGTATCGCATTGTCATCATATTTGGGGAGGAACTAGGACACCAGAAACTCAGTGACAACTGAAAATGGAAATTAAGGAGAGACGAATATATGTGAAGGGTTTCTCTATAAGGTGAGCCAATCAAAATGGCCTGCTCACTCAAGTTTCTCAGCTTAGCAATAATGAGGTCTCCATTCTTAAAAAAGTAAGACTACACACCTTTTCCTTGTTCATTGTTTCATTGTTGGATGCCTAGTATAGTGGTTAATCTTGATTGTCAAATGGGCAGAATCACCATGGAAACAGATATCTGGGCATATCTGTTGGGAATTTTCCAGATCAGGTTAGGTGAGGACAGCAAACCTAAATATTTAGAAATGTGCAAGATCTCAAAGTGGAAAAAACAACAAAAATAAAATTAAAATGAGAGCTAAGCAACAGTATTCACTGTTGTCTGCCTCCTGACTACAGATGTAATGCGCCAGTTGCCTCAAGATCCTACCTCCATGACATCCCACCATGATGAATTGTTCCCCAAAACTGAGCCAAAATAAAATTTTCTTTCTTTTGTCAGGTATCTATCTTATCTCAACAGTTCAACACCTGGGTTGTTTCTATAATTTGCTATTGTTAACAGTGCTTCAGTAAACACTAATATGCAAATATCTCTATGATATATTAACCTATGCTCTTCAGGTAAATGAATGCCTAGATAAATAAATGTATGGCTGGGTCATAATTTATTTTTAGTTTTATGAGAAACCTCCATACTGACTTCAGTAGCAGCTGGAATTGTTCACCTCCCGTGAGTCAGTGTGTAAGGCTTCTCATTCTGAGCAGCTATAAAGAAGGAAGAAGTCATGGCATTTGCAAGAATATGGATATTAATTGAATTATGATAACTTCAGAAACACATTTATCATGTTTTCTTTCATTTGTCCTTCCTAAATTTTATACAGAGACTAGAAGAACAAAATAGGACTAATGGGGTAGCATGAAGAGAAAGCATGGGTCTCAGGTGAAATATACTCAACATATAATACATAAATCTATAAATACTTGTAGAAGTTTCATTATTTTTAAATGAATATACCAAAACTGGTCTTTCTCTTGACTAACCGAGCTGTACCTGACAAATACTGAAGCCAGTTAATTCTCCAAACAGTTAATTCTCCATACTAATTTCAGGTCAATTTCCTAAGTTATAGTTCTTAGACTGGCACAAACTGAACAACCAACATTTGATTCCGTTAAAACCAATTTTCCCTCTGCCTGATCACATTCCTTTACAGGGTGTCATGGTTTGAATCTGAGATATCCTGACAGTATCAAATTTTGAATCTCTAGCGTGGGGTGAGATTTTTCCAAGGCTGTGGGGAGCAGTTAGGAGCTGCACTCTGGCTCATAGAACCAGGTCACAAGAGCAGGCTTTAGAAAGGTATACCTCCCCCTACTTCCTGCCACTGCTCCTATACTCTGCTGGCAATGTGAGTCTCTGCCACACACTGTCACCATCATGAACTCTACGTGCCTCCCCCACTGTAATGGACTAGAATCCCTCTAATACCATGTGACAAGACAAGCTTGTCTTCTAGAAAGTTGTTTCTGTCCCAGCAACACAAAAGTAACTAATTATGCACAGAAGTAACCAACACCCATACTGCAGTGACAACACATACTGAAGTAACTAATACAGTACTGAAGTACAATTAACCCAGATATTGAAGTACTTAACACACTTACTGGGTTTTAACAATAGAATGGGTTCTGTTGCTCCCAGAAAAATTTTGTTTTCTAAAAAGTAGGAGGAAGGTTATTATTATTATTATTATTATTATTATTATTATTATTATTATTATTATTATTTCTAGCTCTCCAACTATGATAGACTAGGATTCCAGATGAATTTTCTCTCACATAGATTAAGAAACTGAATAAATAATAGACAAGGAGACCACAATATAGTGAAACAGTCAGCAGGAAAATGGGAAATCTGAGCTGTTGGGAGGGCTGGGGTCTAGGTGGAATACCTCTCCCTTAATCAACCCATTGTGGGAAGACAGAATCCAGACTGGGTCAACCTAGTCAAAGCCCCAGCTGTTTATAGGAGCTTTATGAGAATTTCTGCCACCCAGAGCCAGAGACCAGGGGCTCTGCATAATCCACTTTTCATCGAAGAAACAGTTTGGGCCCATGGAAAGATAAGACCCAGCTAACTCTGTACTCAAGCCATTCTGTTCAAAAACACTGCCCCAATAATATAGTGACTTGGTAGTTTTGTCAAATCTTGATTTTTTCTATGATATTCAATATCATATCATATTTTTAATGTTTTTTTTAAATATTTTATTAGTTCAAGTTAGGGAACAAGCTTGTTTCACATGTAAGTCCCTTCTCCCTCTCCCTCCCCTCACCCCCATCCCTCCTCCCCAACACCATCCACCCACCACTCCCCAGGCAGGGTAGGGCCCTCAACAGGGGCTCTGCAAAGTCCACCAAATCTCCCTGTGATGGGCCTGGGCCCTTCCCCAAGTGTCCAGGGCCAGAGTGTAACCCTTCACGTGGGATGGGCTCTCAAAGTCCCTTCTTACACCAGGGAAAAATACTAATCCACTACCAGAGGCTCCCTGGAGTACAGAGGCCTCCTTATTGACATCCATGTTCAGGGGTCTGGATCAGGCTTGTTCTGGCCTACCAGACAGCATCTGGGGTCGATGTGCTCTCCCTTGTTCAGGCCAACTGTTTCTGTGGGTTTCTCCAACCTGTTACAGACTCCTTCGATATTCATTCCTTCCTCTCTTCAACTAAATTCCAGATTTCAGCTCAGTGTATATCTGAGGATGTCTGTCTCTACTTCCATCAGCCACTGAATGAGGGCTCTAGGATGGCATAAAGAGAAGTCATCAATCTCATTTTAGGGGAAGGGCTTTTAGGTTATCCTCTCCACCATTGTCTGGATTGTCAGATCGTGTCATCCTTGTAGGTCTCTGGAGATCTCCCTAGTTCCAGATCTCTTCTTGGACCTATAGTGGCTCCCTCTAATATGGTATCTCTCATCCTGCTCTCTCTCCTCTCTTTTTGCCCCAACTCAATATTTCTGATCCTCCATTTCCTCTCCTCTACTCCTCTTCTCCTGCTCTTATTGTGGCAGCTCCCTCTCCCCTACCCTCATGCTCCCAATTAGCTCAGGAGTTCATGCCACTTCCCATTCCTGAGGTCCATTTATCCCTTAGAGTCATTCATGTTTCCTAGTTTCTTTAGTGAAGAGGATTATAGGCTGGTGATCCTTTGCTCTATGTTTAAAATTCATATATGAGTGAGTACATACCATGTTTGTCTTTTTGTGACTGTGTTACCTCACTCAGGATGATTTCTTCTAGTTCCATCCATTTGCCTGTGAATTTCAAGATTCCATTGCTTTTTTCTGCTGAGTAGTACTCCATTGTATAAATGTACCACATTTTCTCTATCCATTCTTCAGTTGAGGGGCATCTAGGTTGCTTCCAGGTTCTGGCTATTACAAACAATGTTGCTATGAACATGGTTGAACGTATGTCCTTGTTGTATGAACATGCACTATTTGGATATATACCCAAGAGAGGAATGGCTGGATCTTGAGGTAGACTGATTCCCATTTTTCTGAGCAACCAACATACTGATTTCCAGAGTGGTCTTACAAGTTTGCACTCCCACCAACAACGTAGAAGTGTTCCTTTTTCTCCACATCCTCTCCCTAATAGATTGTCATTGGTATTTTTTATTTTAGCCATTCTGACAGGTGTGAGGTGGTATCTCAGAGTTGTTTTGAGTTGCATTTCTCTGATGGCCCAAGATTTTGAGCACTTTCTTAAGTGTCTTTCAGCCATTTCAGATTCCTCTCTTGAGAATTCTCTATTTAGTTCTGCACCCCACTTTTTAATTTAATTGTTTGGTGTTTTGGTGGCTAGCTTCTTGAACTCCTTATATATTTTGGAAATCAGTCCTCTGTCAGATGTGGGATCGGTGAAGATCTTTTGCCATTCTGTGGGTCGTTATTTTGTCTTTCTGACTGTGTCCTTTGCCTTGCAGAAGCTTCTCAGTTTCAGGAGGTCCCATTTATTAATTGCAGACCTCAATGTCTGTGCTACTGGCATAATGTTCAGGAAGTGGTCTCCTGTGCCAATTTGTTCAAGGGTAATTGCCACGTCCTCTTCTAGAAGATTCAGTGTGGCTAGATTTGTGGAGAGATTTGGTTGAATTAGAATTACATCATTTTCTTGCCGCCATCCCCTCCCAGTTACCCTGGCTCCAACCTGTCCCATGTATACCTCCACTCTGAGTGTGTGTGTGTGTGTGTGTGTGTGTGTGTGTGTGTGTGTGTGTATGTGTGTGTGTGTGTAAAACAGCAATAATCAAAAAAGGAGAATATTTGACTTCTTTACAAGGAACAGACAGCAGAGAGAAAGAGAGAATGGATCCTCTTCTTAGGATCTTAGAGGCTCAGACAACCAGAAAGAAGGTCACACTCAAATCATGCTAACGTGCTGAGCTGTGACGAACATATCAGCACATAAGAAACCACAGAGCGTAGAGCTTCAACTTCTCTAGAATTTATGTCACACGGGCAAGAAAATTTGATTCGATATTTTCATTCTTTCAGATTTAACATTTTTGGACTTTAATTTGCAATTTTATGGTACCCTGCAGAATGATTGCCTTCTGTGTTTCTCTGGATGTCTGAGCAAGTCTTAGACACATTAGCACTTAGCCATTGATTAAAAAAAATTCATGGGATATATTTAGCATTCATTACAGAATCTAAAGTGTTTTCTGAAGCAACTGAAAGAGTGGTTGCCAGGTGCCCCACTTTCTTAATCTCAAAGATACAGAGACTGAAATGACTTTACGAAAAGCTTGATGATTAAATGGAAGCTACGTATTCATGAATCTTTCAAGTCTCTTTACCAAGAGACTTGCTAACTAGGTCATAAGTATCAGGAGCTCTTCCATGTGTATAGGCCAAGAGAAAAACAAAATTTGGTGAACTGTTTTGGCTAGCCTAATTCAACCAAAATCTCTAACCTTCAAACACTCAGTGTTAGATAAGAGCAAAGTGACAAATGCACTAATTAGCTGTGACTGCATTGCAAAGCCAGATATATATATATATATATATATATATATATATATATATATATATTTCACATTTCCCCTTTCAGCAAAAAGGAGCATGTAAGTGAGGAAGGCATATACATAAACACAATTAATTTTGCAAGCATGCATTTGTGTAATTATGTAATATGTATATTGTTAATTGGAAATTTGGGTAGATATGAATGTTTTACAGAGGAAACATCTACAAAATTCAGCTAGTTAAGAAAGAAACAGCCTTTCTCAGTTCTAAGAACAGAGGCTTGAAATGGATTAGGATCATTCACATTTAAATATTCATTTTAAGTTTTCAGTCTGATTGCGGTAATAATTGAATTTTTCTTTTGCATTGTAACCAAAAGCATATTTAGACTTAGATCTTATAAACTTAATTAAATTGATAAGCAAGTCAGTGTATTCTCATTACTAGAAAATGCCAATGTTCTGTTAGACTTTCAAGTAAAAAGAAAAAGAAATTTTGTCTTTGTTTTTCATTTTTAAATAACAATATGAGGAACAAAGAAATCATCTAACACATTTCACAGAGAGGTTTTGGTGAAAGCCTAGAACTGTCAGACACTATCACCACAAATGGAGCCTGGCATTTCAAAGAAAGAAAAAGATTTAATTTGATTTCAAAAGATAAATTGAAATAGAAACCATGGAGATGGAAACCTTGTAATCCTACCGAAACAGAGAAAGGGCTTTCATAGCAATTATTCTCATTTTTAATGTACTGCATTTTGAAGGGAAAACATTATCCCTACACTGAGCAAGTGAGAAAAGGGAAATCAGTGTGCAGGTCTGAATGATGATAGAGAAATTCGCACAGACCATTTCAAGAACCAGATGTACTTTCTTTGATGTCCCTGCAAAAGTAATTCTGAAGAGGCTGCTTTAAAATTTTAAAGATCCTGGGTTCATAGCAGATACGGGTGCTTATATAACCACCCCCAAAGTTTTCTTCTTTGCTGATGCCCGTAGGAATTTTTTTCTCATAAAAGGAGTTGGCTCCTCAGGGGTTCCACAGATAGTCCCAGGACAGTCAGGTCTTCTGTGTCATGGTTATTATTTACCTGGAAGAGCAGGTACTAACACTAAGAGAAACTCATATTCTTCATGACAATCTGTTTTACAAGTAATCATTTTTTAAAAAGAAGGAAAGAACAAAACAGTCTTTCTTCCAGAGAAAAATAGTAATGAGAATAACAATATGAAAAAGGAGATATGTGGGGGAAAAACAAAAATTTCTCTGATTCTACTATCAGAGAAGATTGACAGTGTCTATTTTAGAATTCCCCCACACATTAACCTGAGACCTAATTAAAAGGAATTAAAAGATATATAGCATCCAAACATAAGAAAGATCTAGAATGAAAATCATAGTAATTGGTTTTTAACTATGTTAAAATAATGTAACTATCTTCAGACACCTGTAGGGGTAGCCATGCTTGCTTAGGGGCAGGCTAAAGGTGTGCTGTTTTCTGGTTTCGGTTTTACTTTTGGCTTGCTGTATAGACTGCTGCCCGCCGGCTGGCTAGGTCTTTCTGTAAGTAAGGCTCTTTCCCTATTAAAATCCCTTGTATCTCTACCTGGTTCCATATTGGTAATTTCCCGCCATAGACACCAAATATTCAGATTAACAAATTGATGTTTTCTTTTCTGCTTCCTTGAAAAGAGTGATAGCACAGAAAGTAAAGACTCAGTTACACCCAGCACTAAGGAGGCAGTAAGTAGATGAATCATAGGTTCAAGGCCCTGGTCCACACAAAAAGAAGAAACCACACATGTGTGAACAGCTGATATTTTATTTCATAGGAAACATAAGTAAATCATTTATGGGATACTAAAGGGACAAATATAGCAGTCCTATTCTGTGCCATGCTATACTGAATACCAAATTAAAGAATCTGTTGCTTTAATGGTTCATTTGAAGATTTCTAAATGCTAATAAAAGAATCTAGTGTAAGAGGCAGCAAGATGGCTCAGTGGTATTTGCCACCAAGCCTGACGGCCTGACTCTGATCCCTGGGACCCATGTAAGGAATGAAGGAGAGGACCCACTCCACAAAGCTGTCCTCTGTCCTCGTTTCACACATATTCCATAGCACATGCATGCATGTATGTGCATATACACTCACAAAATAAATAAATCTCCAAAAAATAAAAAGTGCTGAACCTACCACTATAATTTGTCACAGCAAGTGGGTTTGAAGTTGTTAAAGAGTAAAATGCAGAGAGTGTGGCAGCTTCAAGAAAAATCACACAGGGACCTCAACAAGACAGAGAAGTAACATGAAGCACAGACAAGAAGAAAGAGAATCTGGAAACAGAATTTCCATCAAAAGACAATTATGTAACAGTTGTCTTGGATAAAGAAAAATGAACTATGTCCCTAAGTAAAACAGCATGGAACAGAAAGATAAGGAAACCAGATAAGAGCTCAGGAAAACCTCAGGACAAGTGAGCATATCTTGCCAGAGCATCAGAACCCACATACCAGTGGAAATGAGAAGAGGGCAACATTTAAAAAACCCACCATGTGGCTGCTGGATTCTGAAGTTCTGAATGGTTCCCATATACTCCTGAATGGTTCCCCATCTACTCCTTAAAATTCCCTCACAATGTGAACACAAGTAGTCCATTTCAGAGACTAAGAAATTGAGTGTGTTATTTACTCTTGTACTGCCACAACAAAACACCATGCAGGGCAATTTACAAAAGAAAGCATTTAATGGGTGATTACAGTTTCAGAGGGTTAGTCTATCATGGTAGGGAACATGAAAATGGGCCAACAGGCTTGGAACTAGAGCAGCAGCTAAGAGCTTAGAGCTGATTCACAGCAGGAGGCAGGGAATGTGGGGAGCTGGAGCTGGTATGGGCTTTTAGAAACATCCCAGTGGCATACCGCCTCCAGCAAGGCTATACCTCCTAATCCTTTCCATACAGTTCCACTGTGGAGCTAAGCATTGTAACTAAGGAGCCTATGGTGACCATTCTCATTCAAATCACCACATTAAATTCCAACATTCTTAAGGAACTCTTCTTCACCCTGTGGTAGCATGATAGACTCTGGTTTTAAATGACTATAACAATGACACCTGAGTTCTTCCACAACATCATCTGGAATGTTAGGGACTAGTGTGAGAACAACATTCGGGACTGTAGAGTTGTAAGGTGTGCTTGTAAAGTTGAGTAAGCATGCTTTTCCTCATAAAAAAGTAATTTTGACACCTGAAGGACACTATTGCACAATGAAAATATTCTCAAAAAATGTTTTTAATGAATACCCTTCCAATCACACAAGAAATATGCTTTACTGAAAATAAACAAAAATGGGCAGAATAATCACCCTTGTCTTCCTTTTGCAAAATTTAAACCATTCTCTACTTCTCCTTCTGTTTACCGTCTCCCATACTTCTAATAGCCAACGTGAGAATAACACTGTAAAAAAGAAAACATGATATGTGAATTTTTTATTTTTTGTTAAACCAGAGTAAATAATACAAATTCTAAGAAACAATCATTTGCTTTTAATTAATAATTAACAATTTGAAGGAATTATGACAGAAAAAGTTAACAAAGTTGAGTCTCATAGAATAAAACTGACTTTGTTTATTGGCTATCAGTATTCTCTTTAATTTAATTAATAACAACTAGTCTCCATAAATTCGATATTTAACAGTGTACACCTAATAGTAAAGCAAAGTTTAAAATATAGTAAGACATTTTTAAATATGTATTTTCTTTTAAATTATGTGTATGGAGGAAAGATGTGTGTATGTGAGTGCAAATGTCAAAAGAAGCTAACAGATGCTGTGAAACTGGAGATATGAATGGCCCTGCCCAATATAGGTGCTGAGAACCAAACGTGGACCCTCTACAAGAACAACAAGTACTCCTTACCACTGAGTTGTCACTCCATCACCTAATAACATTTTATGAACACTATGATACTGACAAGGAGGTATTATAATTGGGAGCATTCTATACACATAACATACAATGTATTGCTAATAACAACTAATTAGTCTTAAAAGTCATATTTGGAAAACCTCCCAGAAAATGGAAAAAATTATTGTCCTAATAATAACCCAAGTAACATAATTGTGTTAGTTGAGAAAATATTTTTTCGAATATTTGATTTTCCAAGAGAAAAAAAATGTTACTGTGGTAGAACCTAATAAAATGTTTCACCAATGGCCAATTTAAAAATAGTATATAATTATGGGTAATGATGAATCTTCAGTCAAGTTTAACAAAAACAGAAACTAAACTAGATATTTTACACAGAGGAACTTTAACAGAAAAGTTTTCACAGTTATTAAAATTGTTAGAAGAAAAACATATGGAAATTGAAGGAACTTCAAGATAACTGCAAAATTCAGTCTCAGGGTTTTAGGGAATAAAAGGAAAAAGTTTGACTATATACCCCAAGAGACTTAGAGAAGTAGTGTGCATAGGCCATAGAGGGGTTTACCATGACCATATATACAGCTAGAGGGCTGCAGCTATTCTGGAGTGTGGGGTCAAATGCACAGTACACAGAAAGCAATATCTTTCTTCTGTGAGCCTTCTGTTCTACCCAGTAAAAGCCAGCAATCAGGAGGCCTAGAAAATGTGCTACATTAAATTCTATCTACAGAAGAAGACATAGAGGAAGAAGTTGAGCAAGAAACTAATAAATAGAACTTTCTAGTACACCAGAATGCTATTCCAATCTATTATTTTTTAATTTGTTACTTAATGTATATGGTTATTTTGTCTGCATGCATGCCTGTACACCACATGCCAGAAGGGGCAATCAAATCCCCTAGAACTGAGATACTGATGGGTGTAAACTTCCTTGTGGGTGCTAAGAATTGAATCTAAGTCCTCTGGAAGAGCAATACATGCTCTTAACCGCTGAAAATCTCTCAAGCTTTTATGTGAATAAGGAGGTTTCAATTGTCAACCCTACAGAAAAATAAAACTAGAAATAAGTGCTGAACTGTTCCTCCTTCTGTAAGTTATATTATTAAGAATTCAATGAATTGATCTGCGGAATAACTCAACCCACTATGAAGTATGCTTTCAACTTCAAATCTTTAATAATTATTCATCAAACTTGGTGATTCAGTGATGCTGCTTCACTCACCTGTAAGATAATTACTTGATGACTCAATCAAGAAAAGTAAATTTTAATATTTAAAGATCTGATGCCACTAGATTCTAATTTCTGTTTATATTAATATGTTTTATTCATAAAACCTTGTGAGAAAGGAGTTAAAGACTCTCAGGTATGAAACTATATCACAACAATCTATAAACACTTATCCTTATATGAATTATATGAATAAGTGTAGGGCTCATCACATATCAAGCAAACTACTCTTTGCCACAGACAGAGATTATTACAGAAAACCACAACTTAAAATTTTGATGGGAAATGTTAGATGTCAACCTAATATTGTCTAAGAAACTCAATGGGTTGTCTTTGTTTTTAAAGTGTATTTATGAGGCGAATAAGAAAAACATCCAAAGGCCACAGACACAGTGTTCTATGACAATCATCTTCTCTACTTTAAACTTTGTGTCCTGTACCTTTCACCTACTCCAGAGACCTTCTATACAATCTATTTAAAACATCTTTTTAAATAGGACACCCTTGAACAAGTAAAATTACTTGTATACCTGAAAAAGTCATATTGAAACACATTAGTTTGTATGTTAACTAGAAGTAGTAAAAAATAGTTTTAAATTGTTGAAAGATAATATCCCCTATGGATCATGAAACTAGATAGAGGACCATGAGAGAAGACATCATAAGGGGTGAAGATAATACAACACTGTGACATAGAAGCAGAAAGGGGGGCTATAGGGAGGAAAGCAGCAAGAGGGAATCAAGCGTGGGGAAGACAAGGGAAGGTTTCAGTTATCCATGATCATCTGATGTCTGACAATACTAAATGGAAAATTCCAGAAAGACTATTCTGAATATGGCAGCAAAATTTCACACTGCCACATTGCCCTGGAATGTCAATCATTCCTTTATGCAGAGTCTCCCAGGTTTTTTGTTTTTGTTTTTGTTTTGGTTTTTTGAGACAGGGTTTCTCTCTGTAGCTTTGTAGCCTGTCCTGGCACTCACTCTGGAGACTAGGCTGGCCTCGAACTCACAGAGATCTGCCTGCCTCTGCCTCCCGAGTGCTGGAATTAAAGGCATGTGCCACCAACGCCCAGTGCCTCCCAGTTTTATATGCTAGCTTTCTGTTAGTAACTTGGGAGTCGGCTTGGTTATATACTATTGTTTTTAATAAAGTATCTCTACTTAGATAGCTCTTATTTTATTTTCTAATGGTTCTAGAGTACAAGAGTAGTGATGTTGGTAATTTTTATATGGCAAAAGAAACCATGAAGTGTTTCTTCTAAGGGAAGAAATGAAATGTCTTAACCTAATAAGAAAAAAAATAATGTAATGAACTACTAAACTCTGAAGTAAAAACAGGTATTTTAGGTGAGGTAAGAACAAGTAAAGTTCAGTGAAAAGTACCAAACTCCAAGTGCAAAATAAAACCACAGTCCAATTCATGCATGTGCCCAATTAGTGGCACATTAATAGAAAAGTAATTAAATATGCAGACAAAAGAAATGAACTGAAAACACATTCTAACTAAGGGCAAGGTGTGGTCAAAGAAACCATAGTGCCAACTTATAAACTGAACCTTATCATAAGTACATGAGTACATAGGAGAAATCCTGTAGACAGGATTCTATGCTGTCTGTGATTTTAAGTATTCATGAGTTATTAGAACATGTTTCCTATGGAGAAGGAAGGACATCTGTATTCTACTCTGCCCAATTCCTTGCTTCATCCCCAGACAGTAACCCTGCTTTAGTATGATTTGTTATCTCATCAACTAAGAAACTCTATCACATACATCACTTCCCTAGAGTCTCCTCTCACTCAAGGCTTTCAGAGTTTCATTTTAAGTCTGAAAGTGAACTTATCTCAAAACATGAAAGTAAAATACCAAAATATATGTATGTGAAGAATTTAAACTCCTAGCAAGTTAGATCTTTTAAATGGCTCCTCCAGAAAAATGTGAGATAATAAAATGTAGTCCTTCAAGAATGGATTAGTGGCCATGGAACAATCTGGAGGATAGTGAATAGGTTTAAAACAACTTGGCACTTCATGAGCTTGGTGTCTGCTAGTTCCACTCAACAAATCCTAGCCAGTGAGTCCTGCCGAATAAATAGGTTAAAATGCCTGATTTCAGGACCCTTCTCTCCCAGGAGGCAAAATACTTCATAATGGGCATTATTCTTTGCAGGAAAATAGTTTTAAATATTAGTCCTTCAACTCATATTGATACTGAAATAATCAAATCAGTAGACTTTTATATCTAAATATTCAGCTGTTACAACATAATTATCATCAATATCAATTCAACTGTGGATTTTTGAACTCTCTGTTTGACAAGATAATAAGTGGATTTGCTCAAAACTATGTATAAGAGTATAAGCATGCATATCTTTCTTCCTTAAGTTTCATTTTTAGAGAATGTAAGATTTTACTTCTTCAGAGGCCAGGCAGGCAGTGTTTTCTCGGCAGGTAAGAGTACCTTGAAGTAAGGAGAACAGTACTTCACACCACATCTCACCTTCAGAGTGTCAGTCTCACAGATTCATCTTGTGATAACGCAACAGGAAACTTCCCAGTCAGATTTTCTCCGCACCTCATCTGAGCAGGAGATTAGAAGCATGCACCGTGTGCTTTTGATGATGACAGCAGACCATATTCACCCGAAGGCTAAAGGTGAAACGGTCTGAGGTCTGGAGTTCATGGCATTATAATTGCATTCCATTGCCTGTGGTTTCTCCAATAGTTAAAAGCACACTGACAGTCTTAAACAAAAGTGTTGAGAAAATGTCAAATCCCTCACTAAAAAGACATCAAATTAGAGTCATAAAGACTGTCAAAATTTGCTCCCTGAGTGAAAAATGGGATATTTGGAGGAAAATATGCACATCAAAAGTTAGAAAACAAAGCCAGATGTGGTGGTGCACACCTTTAGTCCCAGCACTTAATAAGCAGAGACAGGCAAATCTCTGAGTTTGAGGCCAGCCTGGTCCACTGAGCAAGTTTCTGGACAGCCAGGGCTACAGAGAGAAACCCCGTCTCAAAAATGAATGAATGAATAAATAACGAAAAAGGTAGAAAACAAAATCATCGGTGCTGAGATTTTCAAATTTTGTTCATTTCAGGTCAAATAAAAATATCATTAAAGCAAGTTTTTAACAGGCATAAATCTCCATGGATAAACACTTAAAGATCTTTTGAATAAAAGCATTAACTATTTTAAATAAGAGAAAACAGTGATACCTGAGTCAAATAGGCATGCTCTGAGGACAAAGCATAGCACACATCTATAATTCAGTCTCTTTTAGTTTGTGTCAGGCCCTTGTTTCTATCAAATTATATTTTGATTACTCTCCCACCAAACTTATCACTAAGATGCTAATTTTCAAAACCATTCATTCTTTTTAGTGGAAGCAAGGTTGACAAAGAGGAACATCCAGAAGCCATGTTTTAGTCTAAGGACAGGCTGGGCACTCAAGACTGATAGGAAATAAATGTATTTTCCTCCAGAAGGCATTCAAGATCAGGCATGCAATGTTTGTAATAATGAAAAATTCACTTGAATTTTTAAAACTCAAATGTCACCTCACCAGGTATTTGGAAAGTAATGTTTTGCCTTTTCATACTCCATCCTCTAATTCCTGGGCAGAGAGCAAAGGAAGCAGCTCAAGTTGCTTTGGCTTGTATATTGCTGGGATTAACATAAAATGAGTTGTCTCAATATATCCTTAACTACTGGAGTGACTGATTGTCCAACCCTTCTATAAATATGTTACCAAACATGTTCCACCTTGCATTAGAACTCATTTTAGTCAATGCTACACAACAGGATAGAAAATTAGACTTGTAAGTTAACAACTAAAAATTTAAAGCTATTTTCCACAAGGCTTCGTGGTGCACATCTGTAATCTCAGCACCAGGGAGGCTAAGGTTGGAGGATCAGGAACTGAAAGCCACCCTGGAATACATAGAGAGACCCTACCTCAAAACTCAAAATATAAAAATAAACACAATTTTCCTTTATTTAAAATTATGGGTAATATGGTTAGGTTGAGGTATAATTAAGTTTATAAGAGGCAATACAAATTTAAGATTTGTTTCATTAAATGTTTTCATCCTTAGCTTAACATCTGAAATATTCTTGTTCCCCATGCTATATATGTACCATTATTATATTTTACTAATAAAAGTTAGTAATAGGCAGCACTCGGGGGAGGGGAGAGGGAGTTAGGAGAAAGAGAAAGAGAGAAGAGGAATGGGGGGATTGCATGAGGGACCAAGAAAATTGAGTTGGGGGAAGAATAGAAGAGAGCAAGAAAAGAGATACCTTAATAGAGGGAGCCATAATAGGTTAAAAGAGAAATCTGGCACTAGGGAAATGTCCAGACATCTAAAAGGATGACACCAACTAACAATCTAAGAAATAGTGGAGAGGCTCTCTTAAACCCCCTTCCCCTATAATGAGATTGATGACTTCCTTATATACCACCCTAGAGCCTTCATCTAGTAGCTGATGGAAGCAGAATATTCACACAAAAGCAATGAGCCGAATTTCTGGAATCCAGTTGTAAAAAGGGAAGAGTGATGAGCAAAGGGGTCAAGACCATGCTGGGGAGACCCATAGAAACAGCTCATCTGAACAAGGGGGAGCACATGGATCCCAGACTGACAGCTAGGAAACTAGCATAGTACTGATCCAGACCCCTCTGAACGAGGATGTCAATTTGGAGGTCTGGGCAATCTATGGGGCCTCTGGTGGTGGAACAGTATTTGTCCCTAGTATACAAATGGACATTGGGAGCCCATTCCCCACAGAGGGATACTCTCTCAGCCTAGACACAAGGGGGAGGGCCTGGGCCATGTGACTTTGATGACTCCCCCATGGAAGGCCTCACCATTTCTGTGCCTCGGAAAAGGGATGGGATGAGGGTCAGTGGGGAGAATGGGAAGACAGAAGGGAAAGGAAACTTGGATTAATACATAAAACAAAATTGTTCCTAATCTAAATTTAAAATAATAATAGGTGTTATTACCCTCTTGGTTTTGGTTTTAGAAGCTAAAATAGATATTATATCTCACAACTAAAGCACTTATTTGCTTAGCTGCTGGGGAGAAGGAGGTCTTATCTGTCAACTGCACAGCTTACAGCTAAACCTTCTTTCCTAAGAATATGCTCATCCAAAAGATACTTCCTTGTGTAGGGTCATGACCCTTGTCTGACATAAATTTACATCAATGACTGAATAAAGAAAGTTACAAGGACCTCAGCTCTGGCCTCAATTTGGGAGCTCTCCGGAGACCATCTGAAACTTGCAGCAAACTTCTGCCTACATGAAGTTCTCGCAGGGTATTATGGGAAGAACATGCCCCAGAAATTTTCTTACACTCTAATCTCTTTCGCAGAGTTAGTTTCCTGGGAAACCTGACCAAAAATAGGTGGTGCCTCTAATGATCTGAAAAGGCAGTCTTCAAAATTAGAATCTGAAATCTGAATCACCCACCAACAAGCTGGCCGTGAGGATCCTATGTCTGGTGGTAGGTGGGATGCGCATAATACAGAGCATGCTGAGATGCCGCAATTGTTAAAGGTTCCATCAGTGTGAACTGCAATGAGATGTCGATAGAAGGAAGAGGAGGGTGCTGATAGGTATGACTTGAGTGTGTGAAAGAGCAGCAATTAGATGGATGATGGTCTCTGATGACTCTTGCTAGTGCCATGGATGAAGTAGGGAGATGGAAATGCAAACACACTAAGCATAACTCTGTATCAATGGATGACAAAGTATAAATTTAGAGCACATGGCTGGAAGTACTTCATGTACACTCAGTTCTCTCGAAACCAGAGAACGGAACATACTGGAGGCCAGGAACAGAATAATTTTAAAGAGAGTGGAATTTGAAAAAGGCTCAAAGCTCAGTGCCACCATATCTGACCAACCCAGATTAAGGATATCCTCAATAGAATAGGACTCTGATATTTGAGAGGAGAACAATAGGATCACTATACTCAAAAATCTTTAAAACTCATTTTTCTCTGAAGCCATTGAACTTAAAAAGCATCCAGCTGCTCCCAGCTAAAACCTAACACTACCTCTTTTCTGAAGGTAATGCAGTACTGATACTAAACGGACATTCTGAAATAAAAAAAAAAATAGTGAATGATGGAGGAATTGCAAGATCTAGTCAAGGTTTAGCAAGCAGAAACCTAATTGGAGATGGATGTTGAGTATGTTAGATCAAGAGGAACAGAGTATAAAGTTGAAAAGGGATATGCCATCAGGATACCCTCCCCTAATACAGAATTTGACAATGACAAAGACCTTGATGAATGGTAATGAATCTATGATAAAGAATGTCATGGGTGGTTCTGGAAGAACCATGCTATGAGATTCAAAACCCCTAAAATTACTTTGACAAAGCACAAAAGCTTAATGTGGTTCACCACCAACATAAAGTATGAAGATTTGGAGAACTGACATCTAGTGAGATAAATTACAGAAGGGCAGCAAACCCAATGGCTGACTATGCTCCTATAGGATCCTCGGAATGTGCCCCATTCACCAAGGTGGTTGGGAATGCTCTGGTGAGAAGGGAACCAGCTTCCCTAAACAGTTCCTATAGGCCAGAGCTGATGTTAACAATGCTATTACACAGGAGCGCTACTGGATAACAACTAGGAATCAGCAGAGGCTAAAGGAGCAGAGGCTGAATAAATGTTAGTTACTTAAGAGAGGCCATATAATGGTAGCCCAGTCTGGTTCTTAGTAGTCCACCAAATCCATAGGCTTATCTGATGCCATTAAATAAGCATACTTGTACCTGGTCATTGGCAAAACATCCATAGTGGTCCACAAATCAAGATCCAACACAATGTTGAGATAGCAAGTGAAAAACAATACTACAATTAATTACCCTGTACTCCTTGATAGACAGAATACAGGCAACATAACTCCACCGAGGTCAGAGTGGTGTCAATAATATAGGCTTGCCTCCACAGGTACCCAGCTCTGACCTGTAAAGGCCTACTATGGAAAGCAACAGTGAGGTGGTAATTAACAACATATCAACTCTTATTAAAAATGAACAACTTTGGGTACTTACTTTTCGGTTTCTGCACTTTGGGCAGATTCAGAACTTCTTCATAGTGTGCACTCATTCCATGTGTCCAGTGACCAACTGTGACCATCTAGATTTGTGGGGGGGGCACTTGTGTGTTTGAAACAGATTCCATGTTTCTATGTAGCCCAGGTTGGCTTCAAACTAGTAATCCTGCCTCAGAGCCCTGAGTGCTGAGATTACAGGCATGTGCCAAAGAACATAATTTAACACACAGAACTTAGACCTAACTGACTGTACACTTCACTGACAGTCATCTCTGTAAATCTAAATTATGCATCAAAATTGATCACCTCTAAAAAAAGCACACAGCTTCAAGTTTGTGAATAAGTAAAATTTTGTTATGCTTAATTCAGAGTATCAATTTATTATAAGAGAAGTTTATGTGTTGTCACCAAACCTGTAATTTTTAGTACAGAATGAACTATATCAGCTAAAAAAAATGCTACATCCAAAAGGAAACAAAACAGGTTGATGCTACCTTTCAAAATGAAAGTGATGACCTCTGTTATATTTACATTTAACTTACAAGTCTAAAAAAAAAACCAAGAAATTTCCTGGAAGATGATAATTGACTTCTAAAAACTCAACCAATTGTTAGCTTCAAAGACAGCTGTTGTGCCAGATGTGGTTTATTTCCTGGAGCAAATTAATATGCTGAGTACATGGTGGGCAGCAATCATTGGTCTCTATCAAAAAGAATGATTAGACACAGTTCTCATTCAATTGGAATAAATAATCGTATTTATGTTCATTCCTCAAGACTGTTTAACTCTACTTTCTCCTGTTATAATGTAGTCTGAAGTGCTCTGGACCTTGTGACCTTGTGACCTATTTGACATAGAATCTAATTGATCCACTATATTAATACCATCATGCTCATTAGAAACAGTAAACAAGAAGTACCAAACACCAAGGAAACTTTGATACCACAAGTGTACCATGAAGAATAGAAAATTTGCAAAGTCTGAAAAACTTCAGTCTTCTATATCACTGATGGCTTTAAGGATTCTTTACTTCAATCATACTAGAATATCTCTTCTGAAGCAAAAGGCAAGTTTTTGCATTTCATGCTTCCCATCTGTTAGGCCTTACTGGGTTCTGCAGGCAGAATATTCACACATGAGAATCCTCCTCTAATCAGATCACCAAAAATGCAAAAAGTAAGAGAAATTGAGAAGAACCTAAATTATGGAAGTTTGGTAGAGAAATGTAGACTAAAATTTATATTGCCCTGTGTATTGATATATTATTTATGCTTTATTAAAGATTGCCTGAGGATTCAGAAAGCAAAGTCAACCATAAGCCATAGACACCACACACACACACACACACACACACACACACACACACACACACACACACCTTTAATCCCAGAAGCCAGAAGCTAGGAGATTGTGGTATACACCTTTAATCCTAGGACTCAGAATTAAGAGATAGATGGATCTCTGTGGGTTCAAGTCAACCTAGATGTACACAAGAGTGAATGAGTCTAAAAGAGATTTATAGATCATAACTTTAATCCCAAAATTAGTGGAGTATATAAAACAGAAGCAAGGTCTCAGTAGAGGCATTCATTGTCTAGCCACACTAAGGAGTGGCAGCAGTTAGAGACTTGATGAAGAGCTTGTATGGGGATCAGCCCTTTCAGCCTGAGCTAGAGGTGAGAGCTAGTGTCCGGCTGCTTTGCTTCCCTGATCTTCAGCTTAGTCTCAATATTGATCTCTGAGACATTTATTATTCATGTTATAGCCCTGCTGCATGTGCTGTTTGTGCACATGTGGCTAGCATATAGTATTATGTGTATCTGTGATAGAAAAAGATGATCCATAGGAAGGCTTACTATCTAGTCACAACATAAACCCCTGATGTTCCAGATTAACATCAGACCTTACAGAGGATAAGAATGGTATCTGTTCAACAGCTAGAAACATTTATCATTATGAGTGGACTGTCAGACCACTCATCAAATTAGGCAGACCAAGTAATAAACCATCATATGATGGATTAAACTGGACATAAATAGAGGGTACAAGTAAGTGTGCATGCAGCTGGCCTAGATAGTTCACCATGTCATCTGACACAATGTGTCTCCCTTATAGGCATGTGGGCTAGGGTCCTTATAACAAGTTATATAGAAAAAACCCCTGCCATGGTTCATGAATGGGTTCATTCAATGTATATATACACAATGTATTTAGGTGAATACAAATTGCCACAACAAAGCAGCAACAACTCAGATGTAGTTCCAGACTATAGTGATACCCAACACTTTGAGTAGGAAGCATGGTATTCACTGTGGGAAGAAGTTGTCTTAAGTCAAAATATGGATAAAAGACATACAAGTGGCAAATGGCTTGGCTGATAGGTTGGAATTTTAGAAACTGGGTGAATAGAAACAGAAAAAAATGGAGGAAAAATGCAGTCATGAAATGTGAATATCATAATATCAGGTGTTTATGATCACAAAGAGATACTAAACTGCTAAATGATCAAAGTGAAGTGGACAGCCTGGTCAGAATATCATTAGCCACATAGTACACATACTTAGTGTAGCTATGATGACAGAAATATAGATTATTTAATAGCATTATATTTCTTATGAGTTTCTATTTGTTAAGAGGGACCTAGTGGCCACTGTCAAATATCCAAATTAGAAGTAGCAAAACTCCAAGATGGAATCATCCTCTAGATTGATGAATGAACTACATTGATGAATGAAGTCAACTGACTACATTGAAGTAAGAAGTAATTCACAGGGGTGTTGGTTTTTCCTGCTTTAGAGATCTTAAGCCTTACCTCTAGTCTGAAGAGAATCTGGTCACTGAAAACTATCTAGGATCTAGGAGAACCACTTTATGACAAAAGAGCAGAGCAGTGAGCATATGACCAAGGGACCCAACGAACCTATCATATACAGTACAACCCAGAAACTTCTGGCCTGAAAACACAGCTGAAGTGTATATATAAGAATGTTTTAGGCCCAACTTAAAGATTTTCTACAAGACATAGATTCACATTTTGATATTTAAATATATAATATATCAATGACCATCATAGGGTTGTATTGCATCTTCAACTCTTAGAGTGAATGGGGGAAATATACCATAGAAACCTGTATCATCCTATTTATCACCATTCTCATGGAGCTTTGGGGAAAATCTGTTCTTCTGCCTACAAATCTAGGTTGGATCTATCAGGGATCTAAGAGTTCCAAGAAATTTTGAGCTACATCAGTTACCAGCCACTTGGGATTTCTTGTACCAAAATACCAATAGGCAAGAAAAGGAGTCACAATTTCATTGATTATCAATGCTAGACTTACAAAGTAGAGTCAAGAAAATTACATTTTATGTACAGATACTTTCCTGGGATGTATCTTAGCATTCCTTGCTCAACTTGACACATGCTGGGAGAAACTCTCCCAAAGGGTGCATTGGCTTACTGCACACCTGAATCAAGAGGATTAATAATGAAGATAAAAGTATCAAGAACAAATAACAAAGAAGGATGCCAGATGGTGGTGGTATACACCTTTAAGCCCAGCACTCAGGAGGCAGAAGGAAAGCCAGGCAGATCTCTGCAAAAATAAAGTTGAGACCACATACAAAATAATCCTGATACACAATAATATAATCCAGATACATAAGAATAGCAATTCAGATACATAATAATCCTGAGGCCAGTAACAAAAGTTTAACTGTGGGGCATCCAATAAATTTCATTTTATAAATGTCCACAGGAAACTACTCCTCCAACTAAAATTCTAGATGCTCAGCTCTCAAAAGACGTACATTTGTAACACAGATTAAATGGATATGAGCAATGCAATACCTGTATACTGTGGAAAGACACTAGGGCACCCCCTTCAAGAAGCATCTATCCCCTTCCAGAAGGGCACCATTAAGCATTCACCCTTAAGTTCTCTGGGAATTTTTATCTATTCACAGGAACTGACTCATCAAGATTACCTGCCTTTCCAAAAGCAGCCTGGATCTAATGGCAGGCTGATTCAGGTCCCTGACCTTGTCAGTGTGCTGTGTCACTGGCCAAAGCTAAGACTGCAACTGTGTCACTGTTCCATTTCTTCTTTTGTCCCAGGCTTGGTCTCTTCACTCTTTCACAATCCATGATGCTAAATGCATCCAACAACAAACTCGGCATGTAAATCTTCTCAAGGATTTTTTCTGGAGGGGGAGTAGCAACCAACATAAAACTGTTATACCCACAGTATCACGTAGTTTGTGTTTTATTCTCTCTTCAGGACTAGTTACTTAGTAAAGCAACATTCTCATGACAGTTTCAAGGGCTAGCAGCTATTGTTATTTCTACTTCATAAACAATAAAAGCAGGTTCAAAGAGATTGGATTAATTCCCCAGGCACACAAGGAAAGTTCTTAATTAGGCCTTTATATTCCATCTCATTTCAGAAAATGATATGAATGTGTAGCCCAAATCTCATGAAAGAATTGTTAGCGTTAAAATGTGGGCTTCTTCCAATGCTGTTATTCAAATTTCTACTTCAGTTCACCAAAAACTAATGATGTTAATAATATGGTGTGAGACAAGTGGCCAGGATTTTTTGTTTTGTTTTGTTTTTCACTTTTATGATTAAATGATTTGTTCCAAAACAAATCGGAAATATTAGCCAAAGTCTAAGTCACTTAAATATCCTTCCAAAGAAGCAGATAAGTGGAAATGAGCCAGCATTGCACCAAATTTGAGAATCTTAGCTCTAGGAGCCCTGTAATGACCTTGGAAGGACAGCCTGAGATAGCATTGTGGGAGGCCAAAGACTCATCATCTGCCTGGACAATGTATGCCTGTCTCTCCAAGCTGTCCCTACCTAATCCTCGCCAGTGCTCTATTCATCATTTTAAGTCAGAGTGTTAAAAGCATGAGATTTAAATGAAGCTAAATTTTTCACTCTCTTTCTATAATGAAATAATAGAAAAAAATGATTTCCAATTTGCATGATGACATCTTAAAAAACTTTCCAAGCCTTTTGTTCATTCATTCTAAGTGTCACTTTTTAAAAAATACATGGGGAAGACCTGACTATAGGAATACCAGCCTACCAGCTATTTGGTTCAAAAGGCTCTGCTCTACTCAGGGCCTCAGCTCCAGCAAACCCTGGTATGAAAGTTTTCCCTGGAATGCCTCAGAAGCCAGGGTACATGTTTAAAATTGGACCACATGCTTTGTTAGTATTTTACAACCAACATTTTTATTTAAATATGGATTTGATTTTTCAGAACAGAAAAAAAAAACAAAAAACTTCTTTGACCTCCACCCATTAACTAAGGAAAACATAATAGTTACAATGCAGCAACAAGGTCCTGTTGATAAGTCTCAAAATCCACGGTTCTGAGTGAAGCATAGACTCTCCAGATCATAAACCACATGGTCTAGAGATCCTATAGTCCACAGAAACTGTCCAGTGAGAAGCGTCACCTCTGTGGTAGTCACTCCAAACTAGGGGAAAGGCTGGTGAGTCCAAGTTACTCCTCACATCCAGAGCTCCAAATACTTTGTGGAACAGTTTCCTCTGGGTTGAAATATTCCTTCTAGGAAGGAGGAGGGAAGCTCCTGAGATAGGAGAGATAAACAGGATGTCTCCTGGAAAGCTGGAACTTGAAGGAGTCTCACAGGTCCCTTCCCAGCCTTGCAAAAGGAGTCAACAACTACTGCTGGAGGAGTCTCTGACCAACTGAGGCATAGAGATGATTCCTGCCTCACCAGCAGCTTTCGAGCTTTGCATGGAGCTCAGGGTTGAAGCTTTCTGGCTGATGACAGGTTAAAGTTGGCTTTCTGGTGAAGCTGCTGCTTTTGAGCCACCCCTGATCTTGTAAGTAACCCTAAACCCATACTCCTGGTAGTCACCCCAATAAAAACTCACTGGTTCTGCAGGTTAGACTTCTATGCATTACTTTGGTCTATCATGGGTTCTTTTTCTGGAATTGATAGACATATGGATGTGTATTGTGTCTTTCCAGAAAAAGTCTGTCACACCAATGAAGAGCAGAGACTTGAGAAGAATTCTGTCAGTCTTTTATAATTGCATATCTAAAGGATTTGTAAAACTCTGAAATATCTACCACTGCTCAGATTCATCATTTCTGGCTAGCTATAAAGCTATCACAGGAAAATGCGCTCATCTGCCATGAGCCCACTGGATCTCAGAGCATAGGGAATGACAGTTGCACAGCAGAAGGAAGCAAGACTGGGAAGAGAACATTGGTGGGTTAGACTGGGTGGGAGCAGCAGCCACAGAACAGCCAGCAGCCTGGATGTCTATTTCATCCTTCTAAACGAAGCACATGGCCAGGCCTGAGGAAGACCTGGAGTAGACAGAGCATCCAGCCCCAAGGTGGCACCATTGGAGCTTTTTTCTTGAGCATCTTTGATCTTCATTTGACTGTAAAACATCTTCTACCTCACAGCATCCTGGGTAATGTCTTCTTTGTGTGACTTCAAATCTAACACATGTAACACATGTATAGTTTCTAAAACAATTATCGTTCGAAGCATATTTTTCATAAATATCAGTTGTTTTCATCATTTGCTCACTGGTCAGAAAATGCCATGAGGTCCTATTAGAAGTTGTTGCAAATTTGAATTTTTTTTCCAGGGCTATAGCAGATCTCTCAATGGATGAGTTAGGGAGGCAACCAAGCATTTGGTTGTAACAGATCCTAAAAGTAACTTAGGCATATCCAGCATACCATCATAAAAATTACATATAACTCCATCAAGTTTCTAGGTATTAAAAGAATTGTGCGTTACAGATGAAGTGGGGAACAGATGTGTATGCTCGCCAGAGGTTTGATGAGCCAGGATAATGGTTGTGTATTGAAGTGCAACTAAATGTTACAGATGCTAAATTAGCCGCTTCACGTACTTCCTTCCAACTTGCTATGCTGAACAAGTGGGCAAGGAGACAGAAGCATGACCATATTCTAAGGAAATTTGGTTTTTATTTCTATTATGAAGCATTGGTCTTCTCCCTTTCTGTAACTTTATTTTGAAACAAGCAGAAGCTAACAGATGGTCACTGCCAAAAAGTAAAATTACTAAATTTTTAAACATTGTGTCTATCTATGGCATATAGAAATAAGCCCAGTAAAGATAATCCAAGCACATATACCACACTGTAATTTCATTTATTAGTGACTGACACTTTATATTCAAATTCAGTTTCTCATTCTTACAAAATTCCTCAACAAGCAAAAAAATATTAATTTATAGTTTCCAATGAAAGGAATTGAAAATCACTTAGTAAATTATTCATTTAAACAAGAGGACCAAGTAACAGAGATTCATAATTTATTTGAAAGCATCTCCTTAAGTACTAACATTTCTTAATGTTCCTGAGCCCCAGAACATAATAAATGTGTTTTTTCTTTGCGCCATCAGAATTATTTTGGTTCACAGAGGACTATATAGAACTTTAACTATTGGGCTCTTTCTAGATTATCAGTTGAAATTGTCAAAAGGATTTTAGACAGTCTCTCTTCTAATACTCCATTGGTGGGGAAAGTCCTTCTGTGTATGTTTATCTTATTGGTTGTTGAATAAAGCCCTGTTGGTCAATAGGGTAGCAAGATAGGTGGGGCTAGGAATATAAGTCTCTGTGTGTTAATTTGGGCACCCAAGTGGCAGCAGGGTTTGGGAGGCTTAGAGGAAAGATTTATCATCACACTCCATGGTTTGGAAGGCGACTGAACCCTGTTCATTAAAACTAAAATAACTTAAATGTTACTGCAACCTCCAGGACCCCAAGTTTACCAAATCAGTTACATGGCAGTGTTTAATTTTCTATGGTAGTTTATTTCGCTGTCAAATAAGTCTTACACTCCAGGATTGAGATTGTAACAGTCAATAACAAGAATACTATACTTCTAATTTTATATGTATTATCACAAATAATTCCCATTCTTGGTATTTGAAGCAAATATTTATCCTTTCTGGTAAGACAGCAAAAACTCCTTTCCTACTTATGAAATTTTCAATTGGCTAGAGATGGGTAAAATGGAGCATTTCACATCCATGTATGCTTAAGGACAAAGACATATGTTTTCTTGCTCCACCCCTGAGCTCCAGGACTCAGGCACAGGAAGCAGCTCTGCCAGTGACAGGCACATTCAGACATCTTGAGGGGATACTGTGGAGAAGTCCTGAGGCAGATGCAGGGATCAGACACCCTACAGCTGGCAATAATAAGAGCCCAGCAGGAGTGACACCCAGCCACAGAGACCCACCAGAAGTGAGTCTAAGATACTAGCTGTGACACTCAAACAGATTGTTCAGGGTCATGGAGTGATTCGATTATGACCTCTAGTACCTGTGGTTCCCTCTTATATTTAGAAACAGATCTTTCAAATGGCCATGTGAGCTTTTTCTAATAAAGTCATTTTTAGTTTAAAGTTCAATATCTCTTGTCAACAGCAAGAAACTCTAATTGACATAGCCCATCCATGTTCAGGTATCTAACACGGTATTTTCATTTTTGTTTGCTAAAATAGTATTCTGAGTCTTTTTTGCTCAAGGTTCTACCTCATTAACCTTGGTATCAGGTTTGATCTTTTTCCCTATTTTATTTTTCTTCGCTTTCTAAAAAAAATCTTTGGATTTTCTCAAAGCATTCAAATATTTTTTCTTTAAAATGTCATTTTGTTTACTTATCTATTTATTTTGTATCTGGATGGGGGTGTATTGATGTATGTAGTGTCACATGTCATGCACACATATGGCGATCAAAGAACAATGTTCATGAGTTAGTTCTTTCATTCTACTGTGTGGGTCCAAGAGATGGAACTCGGGTCATCAGGCTTGGTGTCAAACACCTATATCTGCTGAGATATCTTGTCAGCCCCTCAGATATCTTTTCATTTTTCTTTTGTTTATCCAAGTTGTGGGCCTATTGTATATTGTGTATGAGAGGTAGACATGTTAATTTTTTTTCTCTGTGTTAAAGTTTTCATACTTTTGTATTAAAGACTTTATGATGGTGGTCCTCTGTCCCTGTCTCTATAAATTGTGTTTCTCTGTGAGTGAGGTCACCATATCCTACAAGGACTCACTAGTTTTTCCCTTAATGCTTCTTTTTCTTTTCATAAATACAGCAATGGCTTTTACATAATTGATGTCCATTGTATTTTTAAATTTTTATTTTATTATTTGGGAGATGGTCATAGGTCTGATGCACATGTGGAGGTCAGAGTCACCTTGAAACCTCAATTTAAAAAAATGCCTTCATCAGGTTGTCCTTTGGACATACCTGTGAGGCATTTTCTTGGTTAGTGAATGATGTGGGAGGATACAACCCACCACTGGTGGTACCACTCCTGGACAGGTAGATCCTGGGTTATATTAAAAACAAACAACAACAAAACCAACAAGTTTAGTAAGTCATGATGAACATGCCAGTAGGCAGCATCCTTGAATTCCTGCCCTGACTTCACTCAGTGATAAATTATGATAAGAATGAATAAACCAAATAGAACCTTTCCTTCCTTGTTGCTTTTGGTCATGGTGTCTATCACAGCAATAGATAATTTGGGGAGAGTTGGTTCTTTCCTTTCACCAGGCTTCTAGGGAACAAGCTGATGGTAAATTGGGATGGCTGTCAGCACCATTTATTGAAAAAAGAATACACCTTTTATACTCTATGAGATCGGGGATTGAGGAATCTATTGACCTTGACAGTAGAACTCAGTCATATGTTAATGGAAAGGCCACAGATTCTCCTTACCAGACATAAGGAGAATAACTGCTTTAACAAGCAGGCACGTTCCTCAAGAGCCTCTTGGGAATGGAGTCTCTTATCTAAACGCCTGACCTTAAAAAAAGGACTGCTTCTGGGGAACAAACAGTATACTGCAATTGAGAATAACTTTAATTCCTCAAGGTGATAAGCACTGAGCTAGTCGGGATAGTGGGCCTTGTGCCTCACCAGGGCAGCACAGTGGAGCTGACCCTATTGATGAGAACACAGGTGATCCCACCACTGGGTATGTGACCATGGGAGAACCCATCAACACCTGAGGCATGTGGGAGACCTGGCCCTGAGGTCAAAAGGGCACAAGAGCTGCCCCTGCTTGTTCTCATCTACAATACCAGGAGAGCAGACCATGCACATTATATGGCTGCCAGTCCTATTGGCTGAGGTGTGGGTGAGCCAGCCCTGCAGGTATGAGCATGGGAGCATTGTTCCAACTACTCATCTGTCATGTGGTGTCATGGGCAAGGAGAGATGTCCTTCCCTGCCTGTCACCCATCAATGCCTGAGGCAGATGGGTGAGCTAGCCCTAAGGTCATAAGAACAGGAGAGTTGGCCCTACCTCTCATCAGCTGCAGCATTCAGGACAGTGGACCCTACTCCATGCCTGGGCAACACAGTAGAGCTGGACCTGAAGGTATAGATGTAGGAGATCTGACCCTGAAGACATGAAAGCAAGAGAACTGACCCTGCATTTGCTCGTCGATACAAGGGGTGAACTTACCAGGACAATGCAGGGGAGCTCACCATGGTGGTGAGGACAAGGGAGAGTTGGCAGGTTGACCAACCCTGCAACTACCCAGGCCCAGAACCAGGGTTATATGTGTTGTACCTGAGTCACAGGGATCCCCAAAGAGACCAGGGAGACAGACCACCAATGCAAATGCATGAGGTTTATTAAATTGTCTATCCTACCACGTGAGGTACCCCATCTAGCAAGCTGATGCAGCAGCCTCCAGAGGGGGTGAAGTTCCCTGTCTACAGATAGGCTTTAAAGACAAAAGTTACAGGATTACATCAGTAGGTATGGGTTGGTTGCTGATTGGTTAACATTTGGGAACAATCAGGAAATTTTCTCAAAGTCATATTTTGGCCTGAAATACCTGTGTACCAGGTATTCTCATTGGTCAGTGCTGAGAGGGAACATTCTGTGATTTCTATGGCTTTGTCTTATTATTTCCAGGTGGCCTTTTGTACATAGATACCAATAGTTTTTAGAACTGTATCCTGGAGACTATAGGGGAGGTTTTGATCTCCCCTGGCATTTCTTTTGTGGTCAAACAGTTGTGGCCAAACAGTTCACAGGAACCAAGTAATTAGGAGGCTATGGGGGGGGGCGGGAGGGGGTCTGGAGTTTCTTTGTGTTCAGTGTTGGCCCTAGGCTCTGGGAGGCTAGAGGAGCTGAAATTTCCTTGTGTCAGAGGCCTACATGTCTTTTAGGGAGCCTGTCATGGCTGCTAAAGCAGGGGGCTGAGTGAGGAGGGTCTGGTCCCTTTATTCCTAGAAGTGAAGCCTTTGAGTTTAGTTTACATCTTTCAATGTGTTGGCCTACCCCAACATCCACCCATCTGTCATCTGCTGGAGCAAATGAAGGGACTTGTCCTGCAGACCCAAATATTCAGGATCTCCACAACACACAGCAACAGTAGGATAGCCAAGAGGAGTTCCAGTGAGGGCCCAGCAGAAACCAGAGGCCTTGAGCCAGACCAATGACTCTTTGCAATGAACACTTAAAAGTAAAGATATGTAGATAAAAGGATTTACTGTGTGACTTACTGTATCATACTACACCTTCTATGATGAGATTGACTTTTTTCTTCTCTTTTTCTTTCTTTCTTAAATTTTATTTTATTTAGGGAGGGGGAGTAGCAAAGGGGAATGGGTGGATAGGAAGGGATGGGGGAATGAATGGGATGGAGATGCATGACATGAAAGACACAAAGAATATATTTAAAAATTAACATTAAATAATGATTAATTTTTGTGGACTGTTAAAAATCCTTTTAGCTTGTTTTTATATCAGTCATTACCATATTCAAGATAACAAACATATTGATTTTGGTTTTGAAAAAAAAAAGCACTGAGCTATTCCCTAAATGTGTCCTATGGTGTCTTAGTCTTACTCTATGGGCCTGTTCCTCTCATAACACTCCCAAAAGGTCTTGATGTTTTACTCTTTTCCATTATACCATCACATTCTGATTTCTCTATACTTATTAACTGAACTCTTGCTCTTAATTGCCTCAGGCTCTGGATCTGAATTGTAGGCATTTCATTCTTGGGATCAGGTATGACTAGTAAATCTTTAACATTCCTGTTCTTTGTGTAATTAGGAGGGCGCGATGGGATTCCTAGTTTGAGGTGGCAGGAATTTTTTTCCAAAGAATTATTTTGTTTAGAAAGGGTAACATGTACACATTTTTATCCTTTAACAAAGCCCACACAAAATTTCCAAAAGGGAAAGGCACTATGATTGAGAATCATTAAAAGTGAAAGTTAACAGGTGCTGGAGAAGTGTGGTCTGCAATGTGGAAATGCTGGAATGTTGTCAAGCGGCAATGGTCACTATGTGGTCCACTCCAGTTGGTGAACCAGCAATTGCTTTACATTTTTAAGGCTTAAAAAATGAAAACACTAGTATTTTTGATATGGAAATATTCAATTTTCAGTGCATAACTTCAGTTTGACAGGAATACAGTCAGACTCACTAATATTCCTCATAGTTTCTTTCATGCTACAATGACATTTTAGTCATTATGCCAAAGACTAAATTTGGATGTATTTATAAAGCAAACATCGGCTTACTGATGAAAGTAAGTACTAAAATGTATGATCCACAAAGCTTAAAGTAGTTGTTACTAGGTTTGTTGTGGAAACATGTGTTTCTTACCCAGAGAACAAAGTTTAACTCCTTTACAAAGTCTGCTAAAAAATCTGTCCCTTGCTGTCCTACCAGGATGAACCCCCTATTGGGTTAGCTTTAACTGCTGGGGGTAAAAATACTTGTGATAACAACTTAAGGGGGGAGAATAATTTATTTGGGTCATAGTTTCAGGTGCCCCAGTTTGTATTGGGCTGGCTCCATTGCTTTTGGTTCTATGGAAAGCAGAAACAGGTATAAGGGATAGGATGGTAGAACAGAGATGTCCCTGATGCTGATGCCCAAGAAGCAGAAAGTGAGACAGGAAGAGCACAGGGACAAGATATACCTTTCCAGGCATACCCTGCTTCCTCCAGCAAGTCCCCAATTGTGGGAAGCTGTCTTTTCAGGGCTGCAGTTAGAGGCAACCTACTGGCCTATGGTTCATACCTGAGAGGGGGAGTGTGGATGAAGAAAAGGCTAGATAAAGACGTTAGAGGAAAAGACAGAGACACAGGAGTAAAATCAGGAGGGCAATTCAGTCAACACTAAATGCCTCGAGTTTATTTTTCACCACTCTTAAATACCGTAACAGAAAAGGTGACATGTATTCGGAACAGACTTTTCTTCCTCAATTCTCCAAGGATTCAGTAACCACACCTTATATTTAATTTCTTGTTACCTGGCTGTGAGTTTCAGGAGAAACCACACCTCAGACCAAATCCAAGATCAAACATCCTACTGTAGCCACACCTTTGAACTTTAGGTCTTATGACTTACTCTGACAGTTTTGAACTCTCTGGCCTTTAGTCAAGGTGGAGTGGAGCGTCTTTAGGCTCAATACCCCATCACTTGAGAGTGTCACCATATTATGAATCCAACAAGGGGTTAATCCACTGACCAGATCACAGCTATCAGGATCCAGTCACTTCTCTATGATTGGCTCCCTCAACTAGGGACACAAGAGCCTGTTGGAGCATACTTGATATCTTTCTTAGTTAGGGTTACTATTGTTGTGATGAAACAACATGACCAAAGCAAGTTGAGGAGGAAGGGTTTATTTGGCTTACATTTCAGCATTGCTGTTCATCATCAAAGGAAGTCAGGACAGGAACTCAAACTTCTAGAGGCAGAAGTTGATGCAGAGGCCATGGGTCAGGGCTACTTCCTGGCTTTCTCCACATGGCTTGTTCAGCATGCTTTTTTAGAGAACCTAGGACCATCAGCCTAGGGATGTCACCACCCACAATGGTCTGGTTCTCCCATATAAATCATTAATTCAGAAAATGAGATAGTGACACAGATGTTTAATCTCAACATTCAGGAGGCAGAGGAAGGCACACCTCTATGAGTTTAAGGCCAGCCTGGTCTACAGAGTGAGTACCATGGCAGCCAAGGCACACAAAGGAACCCTGTCTTGCAAAATCAAAAGGAAGGGAGAGAAAGAAAAAAAGAATGCCCTACACCTCCCTATAACCCAATATTTTTGAGTCATTTTCTCAAGTGAGGCTCCCTCTCCAGTGACTCCAGTTTATGTAAAGTTGACATAAAACCAGCCAGTACAATAGCTAACTCATAATATCATCTGCACATGGCCTATGTTTGAAACCCTAAAGATCTGCTTGAAGTTGTATACACCCATATACAAAGTGGTGTACTAACAAATTTTTGGCAAACTAGCAGTTAGTTTTAAAAGCACTGGAGAGTCAAAGAAAAGAATTCAAAGGTCACTTTTGTAATAACAACAACAAGAAATTTAATTGCATTTCAAAAGGAGATTTTTCATGGTTTACCAATCTCAAAAGCTCTGTGTTTTGTCTTTTCTCAAGAAAAGAAACTAATTCACCAGATGTTTGAGGATTCTTGTATATACATTTGCATCTTTAGAGATAAATTTATTGACTCTCTTTACTGGAAAACATTCCTTCCACAAAGGGAATATAAAATTTTATGCTGAAAATTAGATTATGCTTGTTCCTCTACAGAACCTCAGTACTAAGTTATTTAAGTTATTGATTTAAGTGGTCACACTTTTCTAATAAATATCACCAAATATTCCTTACACTTAAGGTCATTTGGATACATCAAAATTGTAAACTGTAGACAAGGAACAGTAATGCCCAGGCTGTTCATAAATGGAAGAAAACTACCAAGTATTTCCACATGACTGCATTGCTTGCCTTCTTGTTAGACACTATTCCACTGATGAATCTCCGGACTCAAGATTGCTGTGGTGTTCTTTGTGATGTGTTTTTCAGACCTAGTAAATGTGCAGAAATGCTTACATGCATCTCAGAGCAAAACAAGTTAATAACAAAACATTCACAATGTAGAAATAGCAGACATTTATGCATCCGGCATTTTTATCAACAAGTTTTCCTGACAGCTCAAATCTAGTATTTTCCAGCTAAAAATCAGATACATAGAAACCCCAAGTTTATTTATAAACCAAAATGTCAGCTTACTAATAAGAGAAAATATTAAAATGTCAAAATAATTCTTCTAACATCTGAATTCTGCCTCCCCTAAGGTTGCAAGCAGCACTTCTGGATGTCTGTGCGAGGGGCCCAGGCACAACACAAAATCCAGCAGTTCTTCTGAGAATTATGTATACGAAAAGACTTGGCAAACTGTCTTACTCTGAACTCATGACAATAAAATGGTGAGCCTTCCTCAGAGTCTTGAGGCTTCTATTGTGCATGGTCATGAAGAAGGAATTCTAAGCCAGATGTATGGCTCATTATTATAATCTCAGCAGAGCACTTAAGAGACTGAGACAGGAGGACTGTTGAGAATTCAAAGCCAGCCTGGATTACAGTAAGACCTTGTCTCAAAAAAACAAAAGGAAATGGTACAAAAACTCCAAGGAGTGCTCATTACAGCAGCACAAATACAAAGCTGGACCAACACAGAGGAAACTAGAATTGCCCCTTCACACAGCAAGCTTATAGGAAATTCTCAAATATGTGCATTTATGTGTGTGTGTGTGTGTGTGTGTGTGTGTGTGTGTGTGTGAGAGAGAGAGAGAGAGAGAGGGGGGGGGGATAAATGCCTGCAAATGGTACAATTCTACAACCCCAGCCGTTCAGAGTTGCAAGCAGGTGGATCAAGAGTTCAAGGCCATTCTTGGATACATACAGAGTAGAAGAAACCTGGGCTATATGAGATCCTGTTTAAAAACCAAAAGCAATAAAGCAAGACATGAAAGTAGAAGAGCAATTATTTGAGAAGGAAAATTGGTGAGGATGAGGAGATGAGGAGAAAATAAGGTCAAAGTGCATGAAATACTTATGAGACTATCATAATGAAACCCAATATTTTGTTCAATAATATATGATCATTAAATTGTTTTCAAAAAACAAAGCAAAACAGAGTAAAGATCTTACACTAGAAAAAAAGGAGGAGAAGGAAAAGGAAAAGAAGGAGAAGGGGAATAAGAATTATTTGCAAAAGCAGGGTGGCACAGGGCATGTCCCAGAGACTGCTTAACAAGATGGAGCAGTCACATCACACATGGTAGGAACTGTCTACTTTTCTACTATCTATGCTTGGCTTGCCCATCTATTGTACTTCTGCCATGCCTTGGAGCTCCACAGCTCTTAGGAACAGTGAGCCAGGTTTCTACAGGTTTGTAAGCAACCCTATGATTACTGTTTGAGTCACTTGTTCAATAAATATAGATATATCCTTCTGATAAATACTACAGTGCTTTCTAAGATATGGTTCCTTATAGAATACACTTACCCTTAACCTTAGGTATACTGTGATAAATACACTCATTATTACACCCAGGTAAGCAAACTAAAACAATAACAACAATGCCTGCAAGCATCCAAGAAAAGCTGTCATTTATGTTTCAATTGAGCAGGCCAGATAGAGCACAGGCAGGTTTTCCTAAACTGTGTAAGAATAGACCATTAGCATCTCTGCACTGGAGCATGCTCACTTAAGACCAGTACAAGGACAAATAAAAATGGTTCAACACTGGGACTCTGTGTAGAATCAGTTTATAATAAAATCGATTCTGTTGAGGAATGAACTTCAGGATGAAGTTGATCTGATTTAGAATATATGAAAAATAACATTTTGTACTAAAATAAAAATAATGCTCTATAAAGATCTCCACTTAACACAATTACTATGTATTCACATATCAACAGCCTATTTATTTAGTTAATAAATACCTATTTCAAATATCCCATACAGACAGGCATTACTTATAGACACACAACTTCATGGCAATCCCTCCTTTCAAAAGTCACTGTACAGAAAAATGTAATGGAATACAGAGAGCTATGGATTAAAGTCACTAATAGTAAGGATAAAAGGAAATGAAAGTATCAAAGCAAGGGAGTAAAAGCAAAATGGAACAAAGAACATAAATAATATGTATGACTGAAAGCTTCAGAGGTCTTAAGGCATAGAACTGAATTCATAGGGCTCTAAAATGACAGACAGAAATACGGTAGGGGGCTATTCTTCCTAGTTACTATTCACTTCCTATCCTCACATTTGTTAATTCTCTGCAGAGAACCTGGGCAAATGTAATCCGCATTTCCTTTAGATGGCCAATATGATTTCTCACAGTCTGTTCAAACACAATAATAAATACACTGAGGAGGAAAAACACCAGTTTTTCATAAAGAGATTTTACTTTTTCCTATAAAACATCACAGCAAAATGAACTCAGGAAGATCTTGTGGCCACCAAGAGAATATAAATTCACTTAAGCTTAAATGCACAAGTTGTAAACTTTTGTTCTAATTTCTTAAATGGCTTTTCTGTTTTTTTATATCAGTAAAGTGCATATTGGAAATTTCACAATATATATAGTCAGCAAACAGATTCATTAAAGTCTAACAAAGCCTAAGCAAACTGCATACCAACTGCTACAGATAGCCTCGTAAATGACTTAACTCCAAGTGGTCATTTTCACCATCTTTTATTTATGCATGTGTTTGTTTTATTCTGGTGTGTGTGTGTGTGTGTGTGTGTGTGTGTGTTACATATATACAAATGTGTGGATATGTGAGGGGAATCTCGAGACGCAAGTTAGGTGTAAAGTACACTTCTCCATCACATCACGCTTCACCTTGTTCCCTGAAACAAGTGTCTCCCACTCAACCTGAAGCTCCCCATTTGAGCTAGGCTGGTTGACCAATGAACTCCAAGAATCCCATACACACTCAAATGCTGGGAATATAGGCACAAGTCATGAATGTCCAACATTTCACAGGGGTGTTGGGCATTCAACTCAGGTCTTCCTGCTTTCACAGCAAACTCTCTCAACTACTAAGCCATCTCCCTAGCCCCTCTAACTAGAACTCATTTTGTCTTACAAAAAACTACCAACGGTCTTGTTGGTGGCTGTAGTAGTTTTTGTTTGTTTTGTTTTTGCTTTTTGTGCTTTTACTCTTTGGGGGCTAGCCACCCAAATTTATAATAAATACATAGAGACTTATTCTTACTTATGAATGCCCAGCCATAGCTTGACTTGTTTCTAGCCAGCTTTTCTTTTTATTTTTAAAGATTTATTTTTTATTTTATTATCATTAGTGTTTGCCTACATGGATGTCTGTGTGAAGGTGTCGGGTCCCCTGGAACTAGAGTTACAGACAGTTGTGAGCTGCCATATGGGTGCTGGGAATTGAACCTGGATCCTCTGGAAGGGCAGACAGTACTCTTAACCGCTGAGCCATCTGCCACTTTTTCTAAATTTATCCCGATTCTCTTTAAATATGTTTTGCCTCTGGGCTTCTTACCTTTCTTTATTGTATATATCTTTCTTTCCTTCTTATTCTGTGGCTGGCTAGGTGGCTAGCCCTTGGCATTTACCTGCCTTTTTTCCTTTGCTAGCCTATCCCTCCTCTTCTCTAGATTTTTCCTCCTATTTATTCTCCCTGCATGCCAGCCCATTCTATCATTTCTCCTGCCTAGATATTGGCTATTAGTCTCTTTATTGAACAAATCAGGGGTTTTAGACAGGCAAAGTAACACATCTTCACAGATTTAAACAAATGCAACATAAAAGAATGCAACACACCTTTGCATCATTAAACAAATATTTTACAGCATAAACCAATGTAGCACATCTTAAACTAATATTCCACTACAGGTGGCACTGTTTGGGTAGGTTTACCAGGTGTGGAGGAAGTATGTCACTGGGTGCAAGCTTTGAGGTTTCAAAACCTCTAGCCATTCCCAGTGTTCCCTCCGGGCTTCCTGCTTGCAGCTTTAAGATGTGAGCTCTTGGCT
This sequence comes from Cricetulus griseus, assembly GCF_003668045.3. Lineage (NCBI taxonomy): Eukaryota > Metazoa > Chordata > Mammalia > Rodentia > Cricetidae > Cricetulus > Cricetulus griseus. Next base: position 142,764,668 of record NC_048598.1, read on the forward strand.
TGCTGTTCCAGTCACTCTGCCTGCCTGCTGCCATACTTTCCTACTGTGATACTGTAGACTCTTATCCTGTAACTATAAGCCCAAATAAACCCTTAATTCTTTAAGGTGCCTTGGTCCTGGTGTTTTATCACATTAACAGAAAAGTAACTAATAAACAGAGTTAAGCTAAACATGCCAGTAACCAAGGAAGTTCTATCAGCTTGTTTATAGAGTCTTAAATTAAATTTAGTCTAGATTCTGGGATCTCCTGGCCTGGGTACTGCAGGCAGGTTGACTCACTCCCAGGGGACCAAGCAACCATTAGTCTGCTGATATTGCTGGGCTACTCCTGTCCCCACTCAGGGAAGAGGTGAGCTTGGGCACCTGTCTCAGGCCTGATTTCCACTTGTTCACTCTGGGATCTCCTGGCCTGTAGGCAGGTCGACTGGCTCCCGGGAGACTGAGCAACCACAAGTCTGCTGACATTGCTGTGCTAGTCCCACTCCCACTCACCAGGAGGGAGAGTGACTCAGACCCATCTGCACCCACCATGAGACCAATCAGAGTATCTGACCCTCTTACACCCACTGGAAGAGAACTTTGGACCCGTACACACCAGGAGAGGAAGAGACTCCACCTGCACCCACTGGAAGAAGGGATGGAAAGACAACAATATAAGAACACACCCAACAACAGATAAAGCAATATGACTCCAACAGAGTCTAGGGACTGTACACCAGCAAGACCTGAAGATCCCAACACAGATGAAATGAAAGAAAACAACCTTAGAAACAACTTCATGAAGATGATAGAGACCCTAAAAGAGAAAAGGAGAAAATACTTAAAAGAAATGGAAGAAAAGACAAATGAAAAATTGCAAGAAACAATTCAAACAGTGCAAGGTTTGAAAGCTGAAATAGATAAAATTAAAAAAAAAAACACAGTCTGAGGGAATTCTGAAATTAGAAAAGTTGGGTAAATGATCAGGAACTATAGATGCAAGCATAACCAATAGTATACAAGAGACAGGAGAGAGAATCTCAGGCATTAAAGATACACTAGGAGAAATAGATTCATCGACCAAAGATAATATTAAGTCCAAAAAATCCTTAACACAAAATATCCAGGAAATATAGCACACCATGAAAAGACCAAACTTAAGAATAAAGGTATAGAAGAAGGTCAAGAAACCCACCTCAAAGGCACAGAAAACATTCAACAAAATCATAGAAGAAAACTTTCCCAACATAGAGAAAGACACGCCAATTAAAATCACAAGAAAGTAGGTGGTACCCTTGAACAAATTGGTACAGGAGACTGCTTCCTGAACATAATACCAGTAGCACAGACACTGAGATTGATAATTAATAAATGGGACCTCCTGAAAGTGAGAAGCTTCTGTACGGCAAAGGACACACTCAACAATAAAAAACAGCAGGCCACAGAAAGGGAAAGATATTCACCAAACCCACATCTGACAAAGAGTTGATCTCTAAAATTTACAAAGAACTCAAGAAGCTAGTCTCCAAAACACCAAATAATCCAATCAAAAAGTGGGGTACAGAACTAAAAAGAGAATTCTCAATAGAGGAGTCTAAAATGGCTGATAGACACTTAAGAAAGTGCTCAATATCCTTAGCTATCAGGGAAATGTAAATCAAAACAACTCTAAGATACCATCTTACTCCTGTCAGAATGGCTAAAATAAAAAAAAAAAAAAACACCAATGACATGGGGAACACTCCTCCACTGCTGGTGGGAGTGCCAACTTGTACAGTCACTTTGGAAATCACTGTGGAGATTCCTCAGGAAAACGGGACTAAGTCTACTGATCCAGCAATTCCACTCTTAAGCATATACCCAAAAGATGCACATTCATACAACAAGGACATCTGTTCAACGATATTCATAGCACTATTTGTAATAGCCAGAACCTGGAAGCAACCTATATGACCCTCAACCAAAGAATGGATAAAGAAAATGTGGTACATTTACGCAATGGAGTACTACTCAGCGGGAAAAAAAATGGAATCTTGAAATTTGCAGGCAAATGGATGGACTAGAAGAAACCATTTTGAGTGAGGTAAAGTCAAACATGGTATGCACTCACTCATATATGGATTTTAGACATAGAGCAAAGGATTACCACACCACCTGAGAAGCTAGGAAACAAGGGGGACCCTAAGAGAGACATACATGGTCCCCCGGAGAAGGGGAAAGGGACAAGATCTCCTGAGCAAATTGGGAGCATGGGGGGAGAGGGTAGGGAGGTAGGAGAAAGAGAAGAGGAGAGGAGGGGAGAAAAGGCCATGAAGGAGCATGAAGATTGAGTCAGGGAAAGAATAGAGGAGAGCAAGAAAAGAGATACCATAATAGAGGGAGCCATTATACTTTTAAAGAGAAATCGGGCACTAGGGAAATATCCAGAGATCTACAAGGATGAACCCAAATGACAATCCAAGCAATAGTGGAGAGACTACCTTAAATGCCCTTCCCCTATAATGAGATTGATGACTACTTTATATGCCACCCTACAGCCTTCATCCAGCAGCTGATGGAAGCAGAAGCAGACAGCCACAGCTAAGCACTAAGCTGAACTCCTGGGATCTAGTTGCAGAGAGGGAGGAGTGATGAGCAAAGAGGCTGGAGAAACCCACAGAAACAGCTGACCTGAACAAGGGGGAGCTCAGGGAGCCCAGACTGATAGCTGAGAAACCAACATACTGTTAGACCCCCGAAAACTCAAGTATTCGGGGTCCCAGACCAGGTTCTCGGTCACCCCAATCACCAGGCGGATTCGAGAGCTTGCTGCAAACTGCACGAGGCTTTATTGTAATTTAACGAGTTAACCCCATGTTAGCTCGGGTCTTTCACCCACCCGCCATGGCGGACGGCTAGAAAAGACGGCTCCTTGGGTCTCCCAAAAGATCTTATAGGGCAGCATAAGGGGAGTGTCTAGGGGTAAGCACAGGCTTACGCACAGGCTCACGATTGGTGTGCCTCCAGACTTGGAGGGCTTGCCCTGTGTTGATTGGTCAACTGGTTGTTATGGCTCATAGGCCCTCCCAGGGTGGTTGCTATGCTCTCTACGTCATTGCTGTGCACTTGTCCGTAAAGCACACCCAGGGTCGTAAAGCATAGCGCCACCAGCTAACTTCTGATTGGTTCCTTGTCACAAGGTAGGCATCTGACTTTCTAGTGACTAGGTCAAGGTCATAGAAGCACATGTTCGGCTGTAATGGCTGCCAAAAGGGAAGCTGGTTCCTTCAATACAACTCATCTGGACCCCCTGAATGTGGGTGTCAGTGAGGAAGCCTCGGCTATGAAGCCTCTGCTAGTAGATCAGTATTTATCCTTAGCATATGAATGGACTTAGGGAGCCCATTCTACATAGAGGGCTACTCTCTTAGCCTAGACACAAAGGGGAAGGCCTAGGTCCTGCTTCAAATGATATGACAGACTTCGAAGATTTCCCCCAATGGTAGGCCTCATCATCCCTGTGGCGCAGAAGCAGGGTGGGATAGGGGGTTAGTGGGGAACAAAGGAGGAAGGGAGGTAGAGAGAACTGGGATTAACATGTAAAGAAGGCTTATTTCTAATTTAAATAAAAAATAGAAAAAAAAAGAAATTTAGTCTAGGGGTATTTTCCTTAAAATTCACGAAACCCAAGTGCTATTTGGAATGGTAGGCATGTCTGTTTCGGACAGAGTATATCAGCCAATGAATGGGAAGTGCACTGTGAGGAAGAGCAACAGTACATACAATGCTTAAATCTACCAACCAGCCCATGCTGAAGATGCTCCCAATTGAGCCTCCTAGTCAGTGCCATCCCTTTACTAGGTCTTGAACTCATTTTAAAATAAGACAAACAAAATGAAATCATTCCTCTCACAAGACACCACATGTGAGTACACACCTCCCCCATTAAATGATGGCTCATTGGTCAGTCTACCCTAAGTAAGAGCTCATAGGCTCATGGTTTCAGAGTCCACCTACCATATCACAAATCCCTCATTAAGGCGTATGTAAAGGAGAGTAATCAAGTCTTCCTGTTACAATTTCCAGATATCCAGAATTAGCAATGAGCTTATTCCAGCATTTCAAACATACTTAATGGAATAACATTTAATAAGAAGTAAAAAAGAAAGAAAATGCCCTCTTAACAATAGAAACTGATATGATATTTTTCATAATGAACTCTCCTACAGGTATGAAGAAGCTTAACAGCCAGGAATTAGTAGATTCAACTTGGCCGCAACTGATTCAGCTTAAAATTCACTGGAAGGAAATGAGAGGAAAGGAAATGGGAGGAAAATGATAAGAGAGGAAAGGAAAGCAGACTCAAATTAGAAAGACCTTAACCTTTTCTGTAAAGAATGGCCATTCAAAAATAGGTGAAATCGATATCTATTCACTCAAACACAATTCTAACATATGGTCTAATACAGAAATGTTCCAAAAACTATATATATATATATATGAGAAACCCCATTGATGAATGTTGAAAGCTCATTGAGTCACAATGAGTTTTCATTGTTGCTTTCTGGTAGAAATACGTTCTAATAGTATAATATCTCATTCAATTAATTAATTAATTCTCCAGTCACTTATCACAAAGTAGCACCTTGCAAAGAAGACTCACAGAAATGAAAGTTTCTCATCCACTTCCACAAGCATAGAGCTGCTTAGACTCTGTTACATAATCACAAGTGATGCCATTCATATATACATTTCAGTACATCTATTCAATTATGAAACCACAAAACTACAGAGCAAGGTGGTCCAGAAGTTCTATTGCTTCCAAAGAAATCAAACACAGCTTCTGTTATCTCTCTATATCTTTATCTTATTTTTGCACTGTCATTTTTTTCCTCTCTTGTTTATCATACTTCCATTGCCACCCTCCCCCCAGGATGTTTTCTTCTCACTCTTATCCATTTTTATATTGGACATGGTTTCCAGAAGGCACCACTTATGTGACAGGATGAATCAGTAAACACTCTTCCTTTTGACTCTGTAGGGCACTGCTTTGGGGAAGTGCTTCAGAGACAGAACACAAGTGTGAGCAACTGGTGTCAATGTTGGCTTGTCAATTGAAACACTCACAATGTATTTAAACTTTAATAAATTACATTCAGAATTAGTGTTTTATATAATATTATAGACATATTTTGACTTATAATAGAGACTTGAAATTGGTGCATCTTTCATAAAAGCTTAGTGACGATGTGGTTGAATTATTTAAACATACAAATAAAGTTTTGAGTTTTGTTTTTGTGCTATGCACTGATTTATGATCTATACCACTGTTTGAAAGCTCTTGAGACAAATGAAATGCAAACTGTGTCTAATAATGACTTTAAGAATTCTTACCTTTCTGTCAAGAGGCACTTAAACACAGAATACAGCATTTAAGAAATCACAGTAAGTTTTGGGACCCAGATCACAGTAAGTTTAAGTCTATAACCTATAACTCCAGAGCTCAAGAGGCTGAGGCAGGAGGATTTCTGTGAATTTGAGAATAGCTTGGGATACATAATTATTTGGAAAACAACCAAGGCTATACATTAAGACCCTCTCTTTAGGGCAGGGGGGTGCTCTCGTGTAGTTTTAAAATCTTCATGTCTTTGGAAGTTCTTAAAAGGTATTGCTTTCCTGGAGTAGTTCACACTTCAGCTCACAGTATTTCTCTGAGCTTTTGCTTCCATTTGCATCAAAATTTTACATCATTAGGGCATTGCAAGACTTTGTAGGCTGCTGCTGATTCAGAAGGAAAAAAAAATCATCCTTCCTCAATAGATGTTAAAAACCTATACCTAAAAAGCACCCAATGTTCATAACCCATATCCAGAATGAACCAAAACCTTTATGTTCTCTCAAATTTTCTGTATCAAACAATATTTCTAGAAGTTCTGTAGATGTGACTAAAGTCTCAAATCATTACTGAAGTTTGCTTCCTTTCCTTCTTGACATCTACAATCATTTGGGTTACAAACAGTGAGTGGGGTGAGTAAAAAGCCTTATGAGTAAAATTTACAGCCCTCATTTAAAGACTAGCCAGAAACTGTTCAAAGTTTCCTTGTATAATAAGCACCATACGGGTCAGTAATCATTGTCCTGAGATATAACTCAATTAAAAAATTCCAGATGGCTTCTAACCTTATGTGTCGATCATAAACAAGGACATGTAAAGTTAGCTGTCTATGAAACTTTTATAGTCTCATGCAGTTGAGGGGAGGGCTCCTGTTTTTGACAAACTAATTGAATAATCTGAATTCAGTTGATTACAAATATGTTTAATTTTCTTCTCAGAGATCAGATATTATTGAAAGGTTAATTTTTGTGTAAGACAATACAGTGAGGCTAAGAAACACAAAGGCAAAGAAAGGTTCTGAGTGTGTACAACTTGAAAGTTCATAACAAAATGTCCACATTTCAAATTAGCAATCAAATTGACTTCTACTCATCAGTTTATTTGATTCTCTGCAATTAGTTTTTATTTAGGTCACTACTCTGCTTTCAAAAACACTCATCAGCTTCTTGATTGAAGAATTCCTGATGGTATCTCGTATTTTGCTCTCCTCTATTCTTCCCCCTCCACAATCTTCCTGCTCCCTTATGCCATCCTCACCCTTCCTGTTCTCCCCTTATCACTCTCCTAGCTCCCTCTCCCCTACCCCCATGCTCCCAATTTGCTCAGGAGATCTTGTCCCTTTCCCCTTCTCCAGGGGACCATGTATGTCTCTCTTAGGGTCCCCCTTGTTTCCTAGCTTCTCAGGTGGTGTGGTAATCCTTTGCTCTATGTCTAAAATCCATATATGAGTGAGTGCATACCATGTTTGACATTTTGTGCCTGAGTTACCTCTCTCAGAATGGTTTCTTCTAGTTCCATCCATTTGCCTGCAAATTTCAAGATTCCATTTTTTTCCCCGACAAGTAGTACTTACTATCACTTTAAATGGAGAAAACAAGATATTGCATGACAAAACTAGATTTAACCAACACATATCCACTAACACAGCCCTACAGAAAGTTCTGGAAAGGAAACTCCAATCTAAGGAAATTAACTATACTCACAAAAACATAGGCAATAGATAATCCCACATTACCAATAGCCAGAAGAAAAGACCACCAGCAACAACAAATCCAAAAGAAACAAGAATTAACAATCAATAGTCATTAATATCCCTCAATATTAGTGATCTTAACTCGCCTATAAAAAGACACAGGTTGACACAATGAATATGAAGACAAAATCCATCATTCTACTGCATACAAGAAACATACCTCAACTTCAAAGACATGTGGTACCTCAGAGTTAAGGGTGGGGAAAAGATTTTCCAATCAAATGGACCAAGAAATAAGCTAGTATGGCAATCCTAATATCTAACAAATTAGACATCAAACTAAAATCGATCAGAAGAGATGAAGATGGGCATTTCATATTCTTCACAGGAAAAATCCATCAAGATGAAGTCTCAATTCTGAATATCTATGCCCCAAATACAAAAGCATCCAAATTGGTAAAAGAAACATTACTAAAACTCAAATCACACATAAGGTCTCACAGAGTTATAGTGGGACACTTCAACACCCCACTCTCATCACTAGACAGGACCACCAGACAGAAACTTAACAAAGAAACAAAGGAACTAAAAGAAGTTATGATCCAATTGGGCTTAACAGACATCTACAGAACATTCCATCCAAACACAAAAGAAAATACCTTCTCAGCCCCACATGGAATCTTCTCCAAAATCAACCACATACTTGGCAACATAGCAAAACCAACAGGTACAAAAACATGGAATAATGCCCTGTATCTTATCAGACCACCATGCTTTAAAATTAGAATTTAACATCAACATAAATTGCAGAAACCCTAGAAACTCATAGAAATTGAAAGCCCTGATATGGACCCAAACACCTACAAACAACTAATTTTTGACAAAGAAGCTAAAATTATATGATGGAAAAAAGCAAGCATCATATAATTGGTACTGGCACAAATGAATGCCAGAGTGTAGAAGACTGCAGATAAATCTGTATCTATTGTCATGCACAAAACTTAAGTCCAAAAGGGACCAAAGACCTCAATGTTAATCCAGCCACACTGAACCCTGGAAATGAATTGGTACAGGAGACCACTTCCTGAACATAACACCAATAGCACAGACACTGATATCAACAATTAATAAATGGGACCTCCTCATATTAAGAAGCTTCTGTAAGGCAAAGGGCACAGTTAATGTGACAAAATGACAATCCTCGAAATTGGAAACAATATTCACCAACCCCACATCTGACAGAGGTCTGACTTCCAAAATATACAAGGAATTCAAGAAGCTAGTCACCAAAACACCAAATAATCCAATTAAAAAGTGGGATACAGAACTGGAGAATTCTCAATAGATGAATCTATAATGACTAAAAGAAACATAAGAAACTGCTCAACATCCTTAGCCATCAGGGAAATGCAAATCAAAACAACTCTGAGATACCACCTTGCTCATGTCAGAATGGCTAAAACAATAGTTTATGCTGGAGAGGATGTGGAGAAAAGGTAACACTCCTCCACTGCTGGTGGGAGTGCCAACTCCTAAAGCCACTTTGGAAATTAGTATGATGGTTCCTAAGGAAAATGGGAATCAGTCTACCACAAGATCCAGCAATTCCATTCTTAGGCATATACCCAAAGAATACACATTCATACAACAAGGACATCTGTTCAACTATGTTCATAGCACCATTATTTGTAATAGCCAGAACCTGGAAGCAACCTAGATGCTCCTCAACTGAAGAATGGATAGAGAAAATGTGATACATTTACACAATGGGGTACTACTCACAGCAGAAAAAAACACAATGGAATCTTGAAATTCACAGGTAAATAGATGGAACTAGAAGAAACCATTCTGAGCAAGGTAGCCCAATCACAAAAAGACAAACAGGGTATGTACTCACTCATATATGGATTTTAGACATAGAGCAAAAGATTACCAGCCCACGATCCACACCACCAGAGAAGCTAGGTAACAAGGAGGACCCTAAGAGAGACATACATGTTCCCTAGAGAAGGAGAAAGGGACAAGATCTCCTGAGAAAATTGGGAGCATGGGGGAGGGGAGAGGGAGCTAGGAGAATGAGAAGGGGAGAAGAGGAGAGGTGAGGAGGAGATGAGGGAACAGGAAGTTTGAGTTGGGGGAAGAATAGAAGAGAGCAAGATAAGAGATACCATAATAGAGGGAGACATTTTAGGTTTACTGAGAAATCAGGCACTAGGGAAATGTCTGGAAATCTACAAAGATGATACCAGCTAACAATCAAAGCAACAGAGGAGAGGCTACCTTAAATGCCCTCCCCTGATAATGAGATTGATGAATGACTTATATGCCATCCTATAGCCTTTATCCAGCAGCTGAGGAAGTAGAAGCAGACACCCACAACTAATCACTGAACTGTACTGGAATATAGTTACAAAGGAGGAGTGATAAGCAAAGGGGTCCAGACCAGTCTGGTGAAACCCACAGAAACAGCTGACCTGAACAATGGGGAGCTCTTGGTACCCAGACAGATAGCTGGGAAACCAGCATGGGACTGATCCAGACCTCAGGAATGTGGGTGTCAATGAGGAGACCTTGGAAATCCATGGGGCCTCCTGTAGTAGTTCAGTACTTATCCCTAGCGTAGGTACAGATTTTGGGAGCCCATTTCACATAGAGGGATACTCCCTGAGCCAAGACACATGGGGGAGGGCCTAGGCCCTATCCCAAAGGATATGACAAACTCTGAAGACCCTTTTGGAAGGTCTCACCCTCCCTGGAGAGCAGAAAGTGTATGTGATAGGTAGGGTTTTAGTTGGGGAGGGGTGTGTGGTAGGGGTGGAGGAGAGGGAGAGGGAACTGGGATTGACATGTAAAAAAATCTTGTTTCTAATTCAAATTAAAAAATGGGAAAAAAGAATAAAAGTCTTTTGAGAAATCTTGGCAATTGATATGCCCTCCCCTTTTATTCATGTGTTTAATGAAATTACCTTAAGTCTTTACTCCATCTCTTGATTTGAGGTTCAAGTTGTTTCTATCCCTTGTTTCTTTGTACAGGGCTGTAATGGTATTGTTTGGCTTTCTCAATTCGGCAGTGCCCCTTTCTGCTCTCCATCTCATCATTGAACCATTAGTTAATAGATTCATGTTTTCAGGGAGTTTCTCTGTGGAATCAGTCAGCAATAGTGTGCACTCTGAGAGTTTTGTTTTGTTTTTTCTGACTATGATAGGTATGAGAACTTCCTGGTCTCTTCTCTCCTTGGCTCATGTGCACAGACTTTTGGGGACCTGTATCACTCTTCCCAGGTTGCATTCTTTCCTGTTTGTTTTGTTATGGTTGTGTTAATGTGGAAGGTCTCTCCTGAGTATGTGCTTTTTTCTGACACTGTATATGAGAATTGTGCTAATTTCCCTTTTACTCAATCTGAGGCAGTGACATTCAGAAGCCTTTTCCACTTTCATGTTGCCTAAGGTGTTTTGACCAGAACAGAATAAAAGGATTGTTGGAGGGCTATGAGTTGTGGTTCCTCTGATATCCAGAGTCACTGTTTTCCATTTTCCAGATTTTGGCTTTTACTTAGCTCAGCCTATCTGTGGAAAATAGGAGGTGTGAAGCCATTCCAGCCTCTTCACTGCTTACATGATTCTGTGTAGGAGATTTTACTCTGCATTTTTCCATAACATCCCACAGCAAGATCCTTAGGTTTAACTATTTTAGGGTAGCCTTCGCTGACATAAACTTTCTTATTGAAGTCCCAATTCTGGGCTATTTTCTCTCCTCACAGTCACAGAGTTTGACATCCATTAGAACTCATTCTCAACTCAGATCCTTGGGCCAGTTCTCAAGAGAAAGGAAGTTCGAAAGTATCTTAAAATTCTTTTTTTTTAATTTTTTAATTGAATTAGAAACAAGATTGTTTTACATGTCAATCTCAGTTCCCACTCCCTCTCTTCCTCCCCTTACCACCCCCCCCCAATTCTTAAAAGAGCCAAAAATACCTTAAAGATACATAATGTGATTGGATGTGGGTTAGCTAATTTAATTAAGAAAACAGAAGTTTAAGGGAATTTATAGCTTGCCATAGCTAGAAAAAGAAGCAGTATTTTATTCAGGTGATCACCCTCAAAGCCTTGGTCACTCTATTGCACCTCATGGTCTGCTGGAAAATATTTAACAATGGGCAAATTGTGACATCTGTGTTTCTGTAGTATAGTCTCTTACCATGATCAATTATGATTGCCAATGCATCAGTTGGTTCAGAAGCTCTTCCCAGGCAATGGTATTCTGTTCCCACAGGCTGATGGTATTCTTTACCAATAGCCAATAGCTGATTATCTACTTTGCAACAATCAAACTTCACTCAGGTCTGTCTCTAGAATCCCTTATTCATCCATGTGAACTATTCTTTAATTAGCTCTCTTGCCATCATATGAGCCTGGATCCTTGCTGTGCTTTTATAGATTCTACCAATACCTTAGCCCTGATAACCACACATAAATACAACTGATGACACCAGTCAGATGACTACTTTGGCTCTCGAGACTCAGCTACCCATGATTCTGCTTCCTTTACTTTCCATCATCTGCCACTTGTGTATCACCATAGAGTGTAACTATGTCCTCTGTTTAAGATACACAGATCAATTTCCCAGAAATCTTCCCAAACATGGTGGGAAGGTCAGTTTCCAGGTTCCTGATCATCGGCACTTGTTATCTGTTCCAGTGAACTGTCCCTTGGTGAACGCATCCCAGAACCTGAAACAGAGCCAAAAGTATGTCCAAAAATGAAAACAAGTGTACACTTTTGTATGCCTGTGACTAAGGGCCATGTTCCCTCTCACTAGGGTTAGGACAGTCACAGCCACTACTGCCACCACCATCACACATAGACCATCAATGTAACTGAACTGACATTATCTAATATAACAATAAATATCCCCATTTCCCACTAATTTTTTAGTTTTGGGAATATAAAATTGAGCATTGTGCCCTCCTATAAGAAACAGTAGCATGTAAACTGTCTGCTATAGATAGCACAGAAGTGCAATTTCTGCAAGCTGTTTTAAAGCTGGAAGAGAGGTTTCCCCCATTTCAGCATCCTATAAAAAAACAGTTAATGAATAATGAATCCATTCATTATTGTTGCATAAATCAGAGGCAAAATCATCTATCATAGTAAGAGCAAGAAAGGGGGAACTTGTATTCCAAGCTAAATATAAGACTACAAATTAAAATGATGCCTCAAAATGCTAAATGAGAATGCTATAGCATACTCAAATTTCATGACATAGAAATTAAGTTGGTTCAAAACTCTTGGGATTTAAAAAGCACTGAAAAGGGATTAAGGTTTGATAATTTACATTCTATGAAATTACTGACTAACACTTGATAAGATGTTAACTGAGCTCAGTGACATTTCTGAGGAGTCAAAGGTAACTTGTCTTATGGCTTGACAAAGTCTAGGTTTCATCTGGCTACCCAAAAAGTTAGGTTCTCACGGGAATCAGCTGCACATCCACATATTCCACTTGATTTACAGTAATTTAAAACAATTAAATAGTTATGGCTGTGGAGCCTTTAAGCATTCTCTATAGTTCTCCCAAATATTCACTGTGTGAGGAGTTTAATAATTATCTCAACAATTTTAAGGTATTTCAATGGTTGCTTGGGAAACACTTTGAAAGTCTAATTCAAATATTGACAATGCCAGCTGTAAGACTGCATTGATGTCTACCATTGAAGTAACATTTAGAATGAGGCAGTTAATATACATCAGCCTGATAGATAACCAAATGTAATATAAACCAAATTACTAGGAAAATCCCATTTGAAATATAAAAACTTGTAATATAGCTTTAAAAATGGGTAAATCACCATGAATTTATACAAAAGGTTGTAGAAATTCAACTCTTAAGCTGTGTAAGAATTTTTGTGCTGTTCAAGTGGAGTGCAGTGATGTGACAAGCATTCAGACAGGAGGAAAATCCCCCATGAGGAGGACTCTAAAGGAGAGGTTCCTCAAATGCCACTCCTCAGTTGTACAACAAAATTCTGATTGCAATATTCCCATGGGTTCTCTTCAAATTTATTCACATAAATAGCAACACTTGTAGATGCAAGAAACAGGACTCTCACTTCAAAGGGGATGAGACAGAGTTCGTTCTAGAGCTCAAATATGGATGATCATACCCTGGAAACATATATTCGAGTTATTCCAAATTCCATCTTCCAACTAAATAACAAGTTTATGAGTTTTATAAGAACAGAAGAAAAAGCTGGGCATTGGTGGTCCATGCCTTTAATTGGAGGTAGAGGCAGACAGATCTCTGTGAGTCTGAGACCAGTTTGCTCTACAAGAGCTAGTTCCAGGACATCCTCCAAACCCACAGAGAAACCCTGTCTTGAAAAACCAAAAACCAACCAAACAAACAAACAAAAAGAACAGAAGAAAGTCATAAATCAAATCACTTTCCCACACATTGGTGAAAACATTGGGTTGGTGAGTTACAGCAAAATAAGACAACCTCTGCTTTAGGCCTTGGATGCTACCCTTTAGCTTTCTGGTTGTTAGAAGATCTGGTTATAGATGATGGCAGATCAGTCACAGGATGTTAGGTCACACAAAAAAATATGGGCAATAAATAGCTATTAAAAGCACTAAAGATGGCCCCAGATAACTTGACTCTGGAACTACAGCATCCCAGACTTTCCACATCATTGAAGTTCCAATCAGATAAAGCATTGTATAAGGCTCACTGAAAGGAATTGCTTCTTTCCAGGGACTCTAACTTGCACTGAATCCAGGACATCATGAAAATTATACATATCACGGCTTGCAAACAATTATATATAGTCTCTAAAGTGATGTATATTTATGTAGCAATGTTGCTCACCACATTAATTGTGGCTCATCTCCCTTATGTTGCAGCTCCAATTCTGACTTTCTTCTCTTCTTCTTGGTATTTCATTGTCTTAGTTAACATTTTCACCAACAGGTAAAGAAGAAAAAATACCTGATGACACCTAAATAAAGCAGGGCTCAGCAGATGACTCTGTGAATGAAGTTTTGTTGCACAAACATAAGGAACTGAGTTCAGATCCCCACATAAAAAGCCATTTGGCCGCTCATGTCTATAGTCCTATGGTTAGTTATTAAAATGGTTCTTATGCAAGCATGAGGAACTGAATTCAAGTCTATCAGCTGAGCCCCTGAGATATTACTGTCTATAATTCCCAAAGGTAGTCATGTGCCATTATGCTAGGCATCAAGATTGTTCTCATAGGGAACCTATATCCATTTAACCTTGGATGTGGGTTTTTAGAAAGAAAATGTTAAGTTTCCTAATTGTGTCTCATCTACCCTATGTTGCAGCTCCAATTCTGACTTTCTTCCCTTCTTCTTGGTATTTTATTGTCTTAGTTAGCATTTTCACCAACAGGTAAAGAAGAAAAAATACCTGATGATACCTAAATATCTCAGGGGCTCGCCAGCCAGAGAACATGGCCAAATCACTGAATTCCAGGTTTAATGAGAGACCCTGTCTCAAAAAATAAGGTGGGAAACAATAAAGAAAAACACTTAACATTGACCCTCTGGCCACACCCACACACATACAGGCATGTGCAATTGTAAACACATATGCACATAATATATATATATATATATATATATATATATATATATATATATCACATATTTCCACAGAAGAAAAATCAAAACCACTAATTAACAAAAGAGTTGTGATTGAGTTAATAATTTGAATAATCTAAGCAACTTCTAGAAAACTAATTAACAAGAATTAAATATAAATATTATATTACATTCTATGATACAAATTTTCAAAGTGTAAGTTTACTGCATAAAAAGCAATTTAAGCAGAGAGATTCAATGTTTTTATCATCACAAAAGAATTGCGTGTCACACTGAAACATCCTGATTCATTTAGAAATGTGTAACATGATAACATAAATGTCCCACTTAGCTAAATTATAAACATAATGAAAATTTTTTTTAAAAAAATCACTCATGTTATTGTAATTTTCCACAAGAATTACTACAGAAGACTACAGTCAGTTTGCTGGGAAGATGGCTTATTGCAAAGAGGTGCATGCTGCCAAGTCCGATAACCTGAGTTTGCCTCCCAGGGGACTTACACACAGAATGAAAACACTGACTTGTACAAGTTATCCTCCCACTGCCACAGTATTCCATGGAATGTGCATTCTGGTGCACAAACACACACACACACACACACACACACACATAGATAAATACATATGTAATTAATTTTTTTCAGGGAAGTAAAGTTGGGGGAAAAACAACTTGTCTACTTTTCATCTTCACTTGAAAAACCCAAAGGTCTTAATGTTAACACAGAAAATAGCTAAGAGAAATTATTATTCAACACAGCTCCTTCCTATTCTTTTTTATGCTCATACACACTTAAAATGCAAACCAACTCACCACGTCCTGACCTATTCTCTCCAATTTCTGAATGTCAAACACTTAGAGAATTGTTGGCTGTCAAGAGTGTGGAGTCTGTGGAAACAGAGAAACTGGACATTTGGCATTTCAACACTCTGAAACAAGTGATTTAATTATTTAATTAGTGTAAGAAAAAGGCATCTACGTGGCACACACACACACTGTCCTCAGAAATGGCCCTCAAATTATAAAGTAAGAACTGGGAAAGAGGATAAATGTCACTAGTTTGTATAAGCACAAATTAACCTAGATTTCAGGGATAATAAAACCTACTTTATCAAAAACATGATTTAATTACCATGATTAAATAAAATTTCAGTTAGTTAAAGGATGCTTTTTTTGTAGATTTCTGATGAAGTTATGGAAAGTTGG